>NW_009970717.1:994723-999113 GCF_000747805.2 Chaetura pelagica
AAAGAGATGCTGCATGAAAGCATCGCTCAAACAAGAACCAAAGGAAAAAGATGACAAGAGGAGACAGGGCTGGCTGTAACTATGGCCCACAACATGCTACTCCTTATAGTCTTTTAGGTAAAGCAACACAAAAAATACACACAGAAAGCAATAACAGCTGAGGTCAGCTGAGCAAAGGCAAAACACGAGAGATGAAAATGAGTTCTGAGTTCATAGAAGCATTTAGGTTGGAAAAGATCTTCAAGATCATCAAGTCCAACCACTAACCCTGAGTTACTGAAAACAGAAGTGAAAGGTTACATTCAGTCTGACAAACTTCAGCAATCCTTCTGGGAAATGTTCAATAGCTGAAACAGGGACTGGAGAGAAAATATGACTGATAGCAGGCACAGGACAACAGCATTTCTCATAACCACTCCGTACCTGCAAATTTATTTTCTATGTATGTATGTTTATTATGGCAAACAGCTTCAGTAAGTGACTGAACCCACATACGTGGCCACAGAAGCATGTTCCAGGTGCCCATGACCTCCTGCTATACATCACCACCTGCCCCTAACGCAGGACAAACATGCTGAGACAGTCCAGAAAGTTTCCAAAATGTTGTACTCAGCAGAGCCACAACTGGGAGATCACAGTAAAGAGCTCTCTCTTAAATAAGCTGCTTATTAAGTAATTTAAGGTGTTTAAAGTACTAGAGTAATATATTGCTGATTTGTTCACATTTGTTATAGGTCCATACCTGCACTTTTTGGAGCTCTACCAGTAGAAGCACAGTACCTTGTTCTAGGATTGTTATTTCTTTTTTAAATCAGATTAGTAGAGAAGAATCTGAAAGCATTCCATTTTTTTTTAATGTTTAATATAGCAAGGCTGTGCTTTAGAGCTTCAGTATTACAGATGAATACTGTACTGTCAATAAAATCTTATCATTTCAGTCCAGTTTGCCCCTCTACCTCAGTTTCTTTCAGCTCATTGAAGACTGACTGGCTGGATGGTCATTTTCTTTTGATATGCTTCTAGAGGAGATGACAGAAAGGTGCAGTTAAATTGTTACTATGTTAAGATGACAAGAAATGAATCACCAAGGGACATAACCTCAGAGAAGCAGAGCTCCACATCTTAATTATTATTTAGTTTTCATAGGCAATCTGAAAGGTAACCTTTGATTTACAGCTGCCTAAAGTAACCTCCTGAAAGACTTTAACGGCATCATAAATGTAAACCCTGTAATTTCTTACTGCAGACACAGCATAAAGAGCTAGTAAAATATTTTCTTTTACTTGTTTGTAACTACTTGATGTAACAGCAAGTAATTTCAGAAAGTGAAAGCCTGTTCTTGCTAATCCAATTTTCAAACTACCTGCCTAGGAGTTCAGATGATGGTGCACAAAATCCAAATGTGTTTAATTGTATTACTTCCCACACACCCCCAATACCCCACAGCATGGCAGATGGTCATTAAAAGGGCTGCAGACTACCTACTGCAGCACAGCATAAGCTTTTGTTTTGGGGTACCCCTGCCTGTGGGAAGAACAAAGCAAGTTCATACAACCCTACCAAAAGCTACTGAAAGCTTTAAATCAGATATCAAACCTCAGACTAAACATGGGCAAGGCTTTTCAGGTACAAAGCTGTGGCTCAGCAATGCACAAGAGGTTGAAAACGCTGCTATCCAAGCAAGATCACCCCCTGGAGTAACTCCATGCAGGGGCCTGTACATCATACGCTCACCTATTGCAAGAATAAAAGGGAAGAGAGAAGAACATCATCAGATACTCTTATGCTATAGGCTGCTCTCAGATCCTTGCATCTTCTGATACAAAGAAAAACACCAAAAAGAGGCAGAGGTTGTAGCACTTGTCTTATGTTTTGCTTCAAGAAAGAGAAAAAAACCCCTCGCTTTTGTTGTAATTTTACCCTCTTCACAAGCTGTTTTTTTCTGCTGTCATTTTAAAAAAAGGACTCTGACCTCCTTCCTTCTCCAGGCCTACTCCTACACCCTGGAGCTCGTAGGAAGCTGATACAAAGATACAACGGCACATTATCATCTCCATTAAGTTTATTATTAATATTTTTATTGCACTTAAAACCTTTGATAACCAAAACAAGACTCAAGGAGAAATAACAATGTCAGGCAGCAATTCCTACTGACAGTCTCACTATACCACTTTAAGAGTGTCTTTCACGGGGTCTTAATGCTTAATTTTGCACTCTGGTGCAAAATGACCATGGTTTTGCATATTTTAACTAAGCCCTTGGCAAAACTAGGTTCTTTATATGTTACAGATCCCACTTTCACTGCTTGACTCTGATGCCACAATATTCCTCAACAGCAGAGCGTGGCCCTGTACAGTTTTTAGACTTGCACTTTTTTTTTCTCAGGCATGGCCTTGTTCTCTATTTTAAGGCTGCTGTAAGAGTCACAGCAGCCCAGCAGGCTGGACCCCGCTGCAACGCACAGGAGGAATGGGCTGAGTGCTGTTGCAAATACTGTTCTGCTCCTCAGGTTCTCTGCTGAGCACTCCTATATTAATTCATGGCTTGGACTGTACAAGCTTGCCAGGCAACAGACCTACTTTCACATGCAAAATTCTGCAGAGAAAACCAGCTAGGTTTCAAAGATGACTCAACTCAGACAAGTTTCTTTCCTCTCCAGCCTCTGCTCTCTTTGCCGTCCCGCAAGCACTCAGATACCAAACCAAGAGCACCCTCATGGATGGACAAACAACACGGCAGGACACTCACAGGTGCCACTTTGCCTGCAGAGGTTGGGTGACTCCATGGGAATGAGCCCAACACAAGCTTTCCACAACTCACTCAGAGAGCCCTCTTCAGAGACTAACACTGACAAACAAATTTAACTCTGACAAAAAAACAATATGGCTGTTCACCTGGCTTTCTGTTGCAAATCATGACTTGGAAAGAGAACTATCACAGGACTCAAGAGCACAAGGAAAGTCTACACACAGGACTGGCTGTATAACCATCAGTCTGCTGTGACCATTGTTCAGTTACTAAAAAATACATGGCAGGTAAGTAGGTTATGAACTGGCCTGGCCTTTTCTCCAGCCCAAGTGTTACCAACCCCTGTGAGTACATAGTGCTGTCTGTGCCACAACTGCTACTTAACATTTTTTTTCTTTTTCAAATATAAGAAGTAATGGCTTCAACACCTGTAATAAGTTGAGTGGGTAGATTTATATAACTGCCTTATATGTTTATCAACCCCGCAAATACACAGGCAATTACAGCATCATCAGCACAGATCTGCTACTTGCCACATAACAATACTACCACAAAGTTTCTTCTAGAGAGGGAATTACAAGCTTTCAATGTTAGTCCATGATCTCTTAATATCTCAGTTCACGTCACATAAAACACACAAATATCAGAATTTAGTTAGTACAATACACTAGCTGGTCCTTCAAGGTCTGTTTCATCAGTTAGCACAAGGGCTCTGGCACCTCCAGCCACAAACTCAAAACTCTCATCTAGAGTTACACATTTGATAATGAACTGTACTTCATGCAAGCACTGCCTTGTGGTGCACACCCCTTTGAAGCTATGCAAGCTTATGCAAATACAAATTAGTCAGTGTCAGGCATAGCTACTTGCAAGACCAGGACAGGACAAGTGAAGCTCAGCTGCTCCATTTTCTCTCTGGTCTCCCTACCAGAATTCAACCATTGCTCAATCTGGTAAAGGCCTCCCACAGCAGCTGTCACTTTCCCTGCTGGCTGTCACACACAATGTTTATGATCACTTAGGCCCAAGCCCACACAAGAGCTCTTTTATTTTATTATATTTGAAGTGAAACGTAGCTAGAAACATTAAACTACATCTGTTTCTTTAAAGGGTATTTTTCTTTTGCCTGGAACCATCGATTTTCAATGTTATTTCAGAAGGTTTATGTTTTCAGAGAGCTTATGTTTAAGACATAAACTGAACATTTTCTTCATGGTAAACTCTGTGCTCCTGGTAAGTAACTCAACAACTTGCAGTGCTGGCCCCATTCGATGTCCCAGCGACCTAGCCCCGCCTGGCAGCAGCGTTCCTGCCCAGGGAGCACCTCTCCAGGGCTGGGCCACACCAGGGGCAGGACAGGACCTCCCAGGGGAACAACCTCCACCCAGAGACTACGGAGTCTGGACCAAGCTCCAGCACCACCTCTTTTTGACAACTATTAAAAGTTTTCCCCCGAAACATTTTTTTTATGGCGCCTTTTTACAGCACTGGAAGAAACGGCTGAATTTAGCTATTAAACGTGGGAGAGACCCTGCGCTGAGTGTTCCACAGCACGATCTCCCAAACCAACCGAAAGGCAGACCCCGGGCTCGGGGAAGGCCCTGACGACCCCCCCAGCAAGCAGGCTGCACCCGGGGCACCC
>NW_009970717.1:1000109-1029503 GCF_000747805.2 Chaetura pelagica
AGGGAAGGGAAGCGGGGAGGGAAGGGAAGGGAAGGGAAGCGGGAAGGGAAGGGAAGGGGAGCGGGGAGGGAAGGGAAGCGGGGAGGGAAGGGAAGCGCTGCGGGGAGGTGAAGGGAAGGGAAGCGGGGAGGGAAGGGCTCCTGGCAGCCCCACAGGGTGCTCCTCTCCTCAGGCTTTCACACACTGACACGTCAGAGGCCCCAGTGAGGGCAGAGACACGGGCTCCTTCTCACCTGAGGGGACGCACCTGAAACGGGACAGAAGGTTCTGAAACCATCGCCTCACGCGGTGGCTTCTTGTGCAAGAACTGGAATCCTGGAAGCTAAAAGCTGTATAATGGAAGCCAAACCTTTTACAGGCAGTGATGCCTTTTACAGCAGAGCTCTCCTACATCAACAGTCACTCCAACATCCCCTCATGGTGCCGTGCTGCTGTAATCCTGGCCAGAGATGCTTTCCACCTGCATTTTGAAACCGTGAAAGTGTTTAAGACCAGCCTTGAGGCATAAATCTCTTTAGCCAACACCAGTCCTTGGACCTGCCCCACTGCTGAATTTTGCTCCTATTCACACAGATCTTCAGATCTTGAGTCGTTCTTCCCTCAAAAGTTAAAGCTGCCTGAAGAAACCAACAATTCATAGGCCAGGGTTCACGTGGCCAGTAACTGCCGTACAGCAGCAAAAGAAAATACCCAGAAGTATTAAATACCAGATAAAGAATGAGAGAGGAGCTCTGCTCTGTGACCTGAATACTTGTTTCACTGCCCTGTGCCTTGATAAAACAGTGGTAACAATTGCTCTGAGCTGGCTGCTCGTCACAGGCACTGCCCTCCCTCGCCAGAAAACACAAGTCTTTGCTCTGCTGCTGCTTAGAGATGCCACTTCTGTATTGTTCTGGTACTGATCTCAAAAGAAAGTACCGTGATACTGTGAAATATTTGACTAATGCACCCGGGTCTGCTTACACCACAAGGGCTTGGGAAAGCGAGAGGCATGAAGAGCAGTGAGAAGAGGTGGCTATACTGGCAGCCAGTAAAAATGGCAGGCCCAGGGAAAAAACTAAACGGCCCGCCGGGGGTGATACTGTGAAATATTTGACTAATGCACCCGGGTCTGCTTACACCACAAGGGCTTGGGAAAGCGAGAGGCATGAAGAGCAGTGAGAAGAGGTGGCTATACTGGCAGCCAGTAAAAATGGCAGCCACAGGAACAATACTAGCTGCCAGACTGGGGCAAGACCAGCTTTATTGCCACACATAGATAATTCTGATTCTCTCTGCATTGCATTTGACTTTGCAACAGATAATGCAGGGGTAGACCTTAATATCCAAGAAACTAGTTAAGAGCATCTGCCTCTAAAACAAGGTTTGACTGACCACTACTGTCACTTGACTGCCAGCAGGACTTCTCTGCAAGGTCAAGAACATCCTCTCTCTCATGTTGAAGGCCTGATTTTGGTGAACAATTGGTCACATTACACCTAGACAAGAAACTAGTATTGAGAAATCAGTACCAGAACTTTCCTGTTGCTGCTTGTCTCTCTGAATTTTAAGTCCACTGATCTCAGGCTCCAATGCTGTCAGTGAGTGGCATTTGCAGCTTCTGTTATCCTAGCTGAAAATAAATTATGTTATGTTAAAACCCCTTCCTTATATTTTATGAAAATTATATAAACATTGTGAAAAAGGTCAAGATATTTTCCCCTGGTTCTGCAGTGCAACAGATGAAAATCCAAAGTTAACAGGGGCAAATGCAGTCCAAATATGAACTAGGGGGAAAGGAAAGACCTTGCAGCTGTGGTAACAGCATGTGCTGGGGGGGCATCATCCCTCTCTTCTGCCCTCCAGCCTCAGTGAGGGATCACTGGGCCACACTAAGAACACAGTACCACAGTAAAAAATCTTGAGCTGAGTGAATAAAGGTTACCATGGACCCTCCTTAGGAAATCCTTAAATCCTTACCTGCCTATATTATTTCACTACAAGTTTCAGCTCTTTCCTAAATATCTAGAAAGCTTATAAATTATACATGCCATCACAAAACCAAAAATAACAGGAAATGCTGATTTATCAGCACAGAATTTTTTCCATGTTCAGCTTGATCTGTTTTTCTGCTGATTATTCCCCCAAATTTTTGGGGGAATAAAACATTGCTGGCTGAGATGCTCTGTGACCTACACTTGGATGGGAGAGCACTAGCTAGGCAAAGAACAGACAGAGCTTGTAGGTACATGAGTGAAAGTATTTTACAAATTATAGAATTAGTTGTTAGTCTGCATATAGTTATATATTTTCCCATGTTAAAATATGTTAATACTAGTTTTTTTCATTGAATTACTATACACAGATCCCTGGCATTTAATCACTGAAAGATACATGTGGTGCCTCTGTTTGATACAATGGCCACAAGATTCTAACTTGGAATTAAGATTGCAAGGTCCCTTCGAAGTAACAGATTGAACAAAAGCACCTGCCTTTGGCACTTTCATCATGAAACAATTTTGAGTAAATTTTCCCTCAAGCAGTAAATGTATACAGTTGCATTGATCTTTTGGATCTTGAAATAAAAGTGTGGCTTTCCCAAAGCCTGCTTGAACTAAACTATTATAAAAGACAAGAAAGGTAAAGCATTACATTGCCTCATTACTCTCCCCATTGACTTTCACTTCACAGTAAGAAAACCTAGTATAGTCAGAATGTGCCCATCGAGGGTAGGACAGTCTAAGGTAGTTTCTCTGACTATTGATTGATCTTCACAAAATGTTATAAATTTGGGGGGGGATGTTTTTGCAGTTCCTTGGTATAGACTGTCATTGTTTCATTTAAATCAGTCTGGCCCATCTGCATGTATAAGTTGCTGCCATAGGAACTATTATCTCATAAAAATTTATTAAAACAGCACTATCAAAACTGCTTGGAAGCCTTCTCTTATTGGGAGGTTTTGTTTGTTAGGTTTTTTAAAGAATTTGTGGTCAATATGATGATCTCTGTAATGTTTGGCAGCTTGAAAAACAAAACAAAACATTTTTGTATATTGCAGCATACAGATTTGCTGCAGTAAAAGGAAACCTCAACTATTGTCAATCCATTTGCTCATATATTAGTCTTTTTGCTAACCCATGGCCATGAAGACATGTTTTACAACTGTCTCTGTGTCTTCTGCATAGTGCCCAGCACCGTGACTCATATTTTGCTTTTCTAAGAATTGTGTTCCCTTTTACTACATTAAAAAATGTGCTGTGTGATGTGAACATAGTTCAGTCATGGGTAATTGCCAGGTACAAGAGATAAGTCGCTATCCTGTATTTTCTTTTTTATAACTGTTACTAGTTAGTAACATTTTTGGACATTTTTGTTTATTCTAAGTAAATTGGAAAGTGGTGAGATTCTACAACCCTGGGTTTAGGGCACAAATGTTGTAAGTACCACTGCAGCTGCTACGCCTGCCGCATTGCCGAAGTTACCGTGGACACCTCTGAGAACAAACTTCCTTCACATTACTCATGATTTATTTCATCAGCATTCCTCATTTTCAAATGCACAGCTCTCTTCTTCAAAGAGGAGTGGCACACTGGCAAAATCAAAGGTGCTTTGCACCATCTTCTACAGTGGAAGCATGAAAAGTTGTTAATGAAGTGCCTGTACTGTCTGACAGAAAATTTCCACTAGCCTGAACGTATGAACACGTGACCAGTTGTAAATGGCAAAGTATCACTTCTCATGCAAATTCCCTGTGGTACCCCAAATTTACCTGAACCCTTGCAGTATATTGTACAGTTATAATGCAGAACATGTTTACAAATCTTAGGGTTTTTTTCATTACTGTCTGCATAATATACTCTGTGCATAACAAATCCCCAAACAATCTTATAATATGCTTATGTAAATATTTTCTCAAAAGATTAATGCCTCCAGGTTTTTGCAGATTACGATTCATATCTTCAGACTGATTTGAAGTCAGATTTTGCATTTTTTTCGTAAGAAAATCCTCTTTAATTATTTACTGTTTATATGGAAAGAATTTTCCACTCTGAGATCTTGCATTAAAATTTTAAGCCACTGGTTTATTAAGATCTGCATTTAGGTGATGATGAAGAAATTACTTTCTCTTAGACAGACATAAGTTATCTGAAATTAGTTCTTTCAGGCTTTGCATAGGCAACATTTTCTTTTTTCTCTTTGGAACAGTCCTACCCTCCTTGCCAGGGAAGAAAGACCTGTTTTCTTCCAGTGCTGCTCCCTGGTGACAGGAACCCTCACTTCTTCAGCTTTCCCCTTCTGACTAACAACTGACTAACATTTATTTTTTAAATGGGTCATATTTACAGACATTTTTCAAATACTACCAGATTGATAAGAGTGAGATTAGGCTTATTGCAAAGACATTCAGACCTGGTTTCCAGAGCATGTACCTGTCTGCCCTCTGCACAGCTGCCTTATGCTGGCTGCCTCCGTGCAGAAGTTATGCTGGGCACAAATCACAAAGTGATTTGGATGCACACATGAAAATTAGGTTCACTGAGATTTAGCTTGGGCCACAAAAATTCAGTCACCATCATCTGCTGCCTAGCTTCTGAACTCAAATATCATTACCTTTTTTAACCTCACAGTCACAAGTGTAGATATGATTTCTAAAAAAATATTTGCCATCTCAAGAAGTCTTGCTACGCTACCTTTTAGTTGTGTACAAAGTTTAAACTCTTGTGATGACAGCTTCACTTGGTTTCCATCAGTGTTAGTAGGGTTAATGTAATTTCTGCAAAGGAGATTCAGAAAGGAAGCTCAAAGAACATGTGTGGTTTAATTGTGTGTGTTTGGCGTTTCCAAGCATCCTATGTTTCAGGTAGCATCTGTCTGCATCCTTGAAAATGAAAAGGCTCAAACAATTTCACCAATGCGGTGCTACAGCTGTGCCATTTTTTCTCCCTTAAGCCCTGACAGGCATCTTTGTTTGTTTGTATGCAGGGGCTCTGTTTGAACTGTTGCCTGGTGTCCTTGCTTTGTGTGCTGGCAGGAGAGGTGATTTTTTTGTTTTGTTTTGTTTTCATTTTCAGAAGATGTGGTAACTTTTTTGCTACCATCACTGTTGACAGCAACAAGTCTTCTATTCCAGGCTGGCAGTGCATGAGGACCAGAGATAAAGAATTCAGCTTCAGAAAATAATGTGGGTTCTTAGTGAGTTCCAGGAATGGGGAGATGCCAAAAGCAGCCCAGGTACAGGCTTCAGCCTGAGATGCTATCAAGTTGTAGCAAAGCAGCCTGTCCTCCCTGAGCCCCAGCTTCCTTCTCAATGTAAATATTTAGGGGTTTATACTGAATATCATCAGGAGGTATAAACCAGGAATAAACCAGAACAGGTTTAATACTAGTATTAAGCAATGCTTATTTTGGACCAGCCTTTGTGGGTTGTTTTACTTCCTACTAATTTGCATATTTTAACTGTGCAGCCTGCCTTTTGTGGTACTGCCCTTCCCCTTTTGCATTGTATGGATTAGGGGCAGAAAAACAATAACATTTGCTGCTTTCCCAAGACTGAAAAGAGGTAATTTTTATTTGTTCCCAAAGATAAAAACAACAGAGAAGGAGAAAGTTCTCCAGGCCGAGCCTTCTTTCTGAAATCACATCTTAGTGCATTTTGGTACCATCAGCAGCTGATCAGCTCTCGGGGCTGCACACAGCTCCCCCACTGTGTGAGGTTTTCCCAGTTTCACTTTTCTGCACTAAGTATGGGAAAGCAAATCTCTGAGTCACACTGCAAAGCAGGCCCGATGACAGGCTGACTAATGGTGCTTTGACAACATCCAGTAGATTTTAAAGAGATTAAGGTCTTCTCAGAAATTTGTCAGCAGTAGTTTGGGAAATACTGAAGATTTGCAGAGCTAACAGTTACGTTGGTGTTTGTTGTTTGGTGATCTACATAAACAGCTGGTGCAGCTGGAATAAGATCAGCAAAGTTATTACTGACTTGGACTCTTTGGGCACATCTCTGATCCAGGCAGAGAAATGACTGTGCTGGAGTGTACTGCTACCCCAAGCTATTTTTAAACCACCTAGCTTGGTACCGGAGGAAGCCAGCTACAGCAGCACAGAGCTCATCATGGACTCATTTACCCAGCTTTTTGGCTCAAATGTTAGTGCCAACAGCATTAGCTAAACACTTTTAAATTTAAAAAAAGTGGATACAATGGACTTGATTCAGCAACAGTTTGATTCAAAGAGAAAACTCACAGTTGTTCACATTAGGAGCTGTGACAGGCTACACAGATGAAGAAAAGAAGTGGACAACAGGGAGGCAGTAAACAGTGGCTGCTGTGGGGAAGGGTCTGTTCTTGTCTGTGAATTCTTTATGGCATTGCAAACATAAAATATCATTTGGAAAAGAAGGATACTCCTATGAATAAAGAATCACTAGGGTAATGTGCAGTAGAAGAAGAGGAAGGATTGAGTCTGGACTTCCTTTTCTGCAAAGACCTTTATGTGCTGCGACAGTTCTGACTCACTGCTTCTGGAAGAATTTCTAACATCAGTGTCAAAGTTCAGGGGCCTTTCCCACATCCTCAATGCTGGCTGGCAGAACTACCCCTTTGTAATAATTTCTTACCAACAGTGACTTGTTTTATGCATGTCTCTCTTGCTCATTAGGGGCAGGTCAGACAGGCAGGACCCGCAATTGCCCAAGACTGTCAAATGCTCACTTCCTAGTAACTTCTGGCTAGAAGGAAGGGCATAGTCCCACTTACCTACTAATCTGCTGACCTATCCCTAATCTTAGATTTATTCTTCTCACTAGCTTGAGAGTCAGTAAGGTTAAAAAATGCAATCAACAAAAATTTAAAATATATAATTAAAACATCCAGTAAACTTCAAACCTCCACCACTGTTGGCTGATACTGCAATCTGTCAGAACAGGACTTGCTGAGAAAAGCAGTTTCTTGCAAAAGTCTGACTTCTTTTTCAGGATATTTAGGGCCATTCTAAGGCATGGATTTGGGCGAGGTCCTCAGAAAATTAAAGTGAAAGCTAAAGAGGTGTACTTTAAGAAGCCTCCTAGAGCTATGCCAGCCAAGCCCAAAGGGTATAACAGTAGAAAACATATCCAAACATTAACAGGAGAAAAGCACAGTCCCAACAGCGCACTGAAGAAAGAGTGAGGCATGTCATAGCTGCAGTGCAAGCCTGCCAGACTCTAATGAGACAGGCTGACTAATGGGGGAAGAAAAAATCAGCAGGAGTAGGCCTCGACCTTGGAACTGAGCCCAAATTCTGTAGTGGAGAGTAATAAGGAGAAAGGCAAGATCAAAGGAGACAGCTTTAACAAAGAAGCAAAAGAGATAGGTAAAGGCACATGAGCACTTACCAAGTACTTGGCTTCTCCTCCTTTGCTTTGGGTTTGATCTCGTGTTCTTCCGACTCTCTCCCATCTTTCTCTGTAAGCCTGAGCCCAGGGAGCAGGGGCATCCTGTAGCTGAGCTGGAGCTGCACATGTATACAGCATATGTGCTTGATACATTCATAGCCATTATGCATGGGTAATTTTTATTACCCAGGGGCATTTCTCTTTTACATATCCCTAGCTACAATTTTACTGAAATAATTTTCTTTTTTATTGGCCTCTTACATTGTTAGAGTGCCCATGATTTCCCCAAGGTTAGATGATGAATGACAACACATCATACAAAGACAAAATACAGGCATTTGCCAACTATAAAACAGATTTTTTCATTTGATATTTTTCCTTTTCTTGTGCAACAATGATAAGCAACCTTGATGGGGTGAACAGTATGAACAGAAGTTTAACAGGCTCTTTTCTGAATCCAGGATCACACAAAAAATAGATTGGGTAAGGATAGTAGACTTCTACTAACACAATGGATCTTTAGAAAATTGATTAACCACTTTAAAGACAATTCAAATATAATCAGTTAGGTTCAATCCTGCAATTAGTTGTGCCTGGGCAGCCAGCTGGGTCCTTGAGAGATTCCAGTAACAAGCAAAATCAGTAGGAATGTACAGAGACATAACCTTTACTCTCTGCATTACCAAATGCAGGCTTAGCTCCTCAGCAGCCCAGGGGTCTCCTTTCCCTGCCTCCATTCCCCCAGACCTCTCCCTCAGTCCAGGTGGCACAGAAACCCCACCAGGCACCCATGTGCCTCTTCCTCTCCCACCCTCCCCCTCTCCTTGTGAGCATTTGGTAGCAGCAATAGCTCCTGGCCAACCCCATGCAGGAAGCAGCTTTTGTACAGACAGTATCTTCTGTTGAAACAGACGTTCCCAGCTGCTCCCAGGAAAGAGAACATGAATAGCATCATTTTTCTGGCTGAAGCTAAGTAATCTTAGCCAAGCTTCAATATGACCAATAGGTCTTTCCTTAAAAAGACAGGGAAGCAGTAGCAAACAATGTGTGGGTGTCAACAGACAGGTACCTGGTGTGGGAGTGCTGCTGTACCCACAGATGAAAGGGGCTCAGGGATGTTCCACAGAAGACACTACTGATCCAAACATGGGAACAGATGTTTCAAACATATGCAGACTGTATGGGCAGTACTGATTTGGCCCTAAAAAAATAAAAGTGAGAAAAATAAAGTAAGAGATCAACAGTATTTTAAAATTTTAAATACTTCCAAAAAGCCCAATTATCAAAATATCCAAGTGAGCATTGTCATGCTCACCAGCCTGAAGGTGAATACTTGGATGGCAGAATGTAGGAACACCAAGTGTCTCAAACACTACAGAAATGCTTCAAATAAAATACTATACATCTACCTATCCACACAACACTGGAAGGAGAGTAGGCAGCCAATTTTATCTTGCTTTCTTCAGTCCTGGCTTGTTGCCCAAACAGGTATGCTAAGGGTGATGAGCTGCCACCTCAGTTACTTCTATCCCTGTTTTTCAAGACCCAATCCAAAACTCAGTGAAGTTCACTGAAAGGCTCCAACTGACCCAAGGCTGTGGTTATCCTATTACCAGGTCAGGAAAAAAAAAGATTGTTTAAAAAATAAATACTAGAAGACAAAAAAACCCAGCAAAATAGAATTTGAAAGCATCAAATGTAACTAGCTAGCATTTTAAACATAAGGACTAAGCAAAAAGCAGAAATAAAATGTAACCAAAAAAGAGCTTAGAACGAAGTTATGCGCCTGAACTTTTGAACTCAATCTTTCCACTGTACTATCATATATAGAAATGACATGACTGATGGACTTGAAAGGCACATTTCAAATTTGCAGATGAGATTAAATTAGAGAAAACATTCAAAGCATTTCTAATACAATGGACGTGCTAGATTGATTATACTCTTGGATTAACAGATAGTAATTGCAGACACACAGACTTAAGTCTTCAAGCAAAGAACCTGCAGAAAAAATAGCTATTTGGAAAGGCACTGGAGCAATCTACCTCATAAAACAGATAAAATTTACAGTGTAATATTGTTAAGGTTTTCAGCCAATGTACATATGAAATGAAAAATAGAGAATCAGATTGCTTAAGGAATAATGGGGAGATAAAAGGACCAGCAGTTTTATTGTGTGAGGCACTAGCTGGATGTCACAGAGACTTCAATCACCAAAATGAAAAAATATTTTCACTGTACCAGCAGCAAGCAGAGAAATAGCAATGTAATTAAGGGTGCACTCAGACATACAGTGTCAAACCTCTGCTATCACTCGGAAGAACCAACACTAAACCAGGCTATTCCACCCAGGGAGTCGAGGCTAAGGTGTAGGACTCTCCAGGTACAGCCAGTCAGGACAAGGCACTCACCAAGCTGCAGGTTTGTACCCATCTTGCAAATACAGAATTCATGACTGCATGTCTTGCAGTATCCATGCCCTTCACGAAGGCCATGTAGAGTATCAGGTTAGCACAAAAAGTACAAAGCCTATGAATTCTGTGCAACTCTTTTACTAAGTTTTTTTTTGGCAAGTTGCAAATGGGAATCCCCAGCATTTCAGCATTAGGTGGCAAATTAAAAGGATCCAAATGTAGTAGCTATAAAATCTCATGATTGATCCAATATTTCTGTGCTTGAAGAGGCTTTTATATCCAAAGTTCTGCCAATCATTTATAAATTGCTGACAAAGCTATGAAAACAAATCTTAATGATTTAAAACTGCAGAGTTTTTCTTGAGTGATCATAATATTGATAAACAGATGGGCTGGGTGCTGCACACACACAAGCCTCCCATACCAGGTGCAAGATTTCTGTTCTCGCCTACATGTACATAACTCTCCCATCCATGTTTCTTTGATTAAAACTATTTGGGGTTTTCTAAAGTCTTCCAAAAGCAATGCATATGCTCTGGAGAATTGAAATGATCAAAGTATTTGCACCAACTACTACCTTGTGTAGTCCTTGAGCACTCAATATCGGTCATGGCATGACCTGATGTTACTGTGAGAGACCTATGCTGTGAAAGTTTAAAAAAAGGCAATGTCAGATTCTCACAGCCAACAAGAAACAGATGCCATTCACCAGATTTATTTCAATCTAAAAATAGTGTCCTTTTGTATACATACTACCATGATTAAGTAGTATTTCATCTTGATCCGTTTGTCACCAAAAAATGCTATGTGATTTCTAAAACTCTTCTTGGCATTTGCAAAAAATAAAAAAGGAAGTTTCCTGCTATTCAACATCTTCCACTGAAACATAAGTTTAATACAATTTTCTCCCATAAAACAAACTCACAGTCTGGAAACAGAGAACCTCCGCATCCTGCTTTATTGCTTTAACCAGACCTTCTGGAGACAGCTCTTACTTTGCAAGAAAAAACTATGTTAAGACTGAGATCAATGTTTTATTAAGGCCAGACTCCTGTTACAACCTGCATAGATTATTTTAAACCATGCTTTTGTGTCTAAATTACAATTTTCATTTGAATAGTATTTTTGGATAGAAAAAGGGATTTGTTCTCAGTGTCTGGAATCCCTGTAAAGGTACCAAAAATACAGCAGGTATTGAGGTATTGAGAAAGAATGTGCTCATATTAAAGCTATTATTCTGACCAGAGCTCACACAGGTGGCACAGTACACATACTTGTAGCTATCTTTATTTCCATTTAGATATGCTCTTTAGCAAAAGCAGCTTTGTCCTTGTAGCCACTGCAGTATCATTGAAGAACTTTTGAAACAGAAGCAGACAAAGGATTTAATTATTCTTACCTTGGCTGCATGTTTGCACATTTCTCTCTTGAGAAAACAAAAATTCTGCACATGGACTTGTTTGCAAACTAATGCTTTAGTTTCATTTCTGAGTAGAGGTTAATTTGTTTGCATATTTACAGTAAATTTATAGTCAAACCTCAGTTTGGATGTCTCTGAACAAAGCAGCATGTTTGAGTCATCTGTATCTGAAATGATGGCAAATATTGGGTTATGTGCAGCTGCTGTGGGAGCCTACTCAGTAGGAAACCATTTAAGATAACATCGTACTGAAAAGGTGAATAGATGTCAGAATGTAAAACCAATAGATACATCTTTACTTATTTATAAAACACATTTACATCAGATCAAAATACTAAGCCTAGCTAGCTGCTCATACAATTGCCAATATCAACTCTGATCTCCTGCCACCACTGCATGACTTGCCTGAAAGAGACAGCTGAAGGAGACCAGCCCACAGGCCAGCTCACAGTTTACTTTGGGAGAAGGACAAAATACTGGGCTCTGCAATAAATTCATTGTCCTTGGGGACAGAACACTTCATGTTATGTGTTGTACTGCTGCACAGGTACCAAAACAATGGAAAAGCACAAATAAGGGAGACAAAGGGACCTGTAGGATTTTGAGATGACTGCTTTGAAGTGAAACTGAGGCAGTTGCAAGGGGAGTGTAGGGCCACAAATCCTTGCTCAGCTGCAGCAGGATGGCATTGAAGCTGATGACCAACCTGGAGCATCTCCTTCCACAAGTGATACAAGAAAACATACACAAAATGCTGGAGAGCAAGGCTATAGGAAGTAGTTTGTTCTTTGTGCAGATGATATAGCCACACCACCCTGCTAAATAGCTTAGTGCATGCACAAAACTTGATTTGAACTTACAAGTGCCAAAACAGCACTTCACATTTCAGGACTATAATTTTAAAAGCTTGGTTGAGAGTTCTATTGGAATATAGAAATTACATGCATAAACTTTGCTTCTCTGCAAAGTGACACGTGCTCCAAAAGCCTCCTATTGACATAATTTCTGTGCTGAATTCTCTCTTGAACTTGGAAAAATTAGAGCACCCAACTACATGTTGACTTCTATTCTGCTATATACATACATAAAAGAAAATTAACATTTGCATGAACCACAAAGATTGTATTAAAGTCATGCAATGGATATTTATAGTCTTATTACACTTTAGTCCCTGGTAAATAGCTGTGGTATAATAACCACCAAAAATAATCACATAATGTGACATTATCACACTCCTACGAGTTACACCATGGAAAGTGAATAATAACATGATTAAAATTTTCTCCATGGAAGCTCTGAAGAGAGGCCAGGAGGAGGACAGAGGAGGACAATGAAATACAGATCTGAAAGCACAGAACATCCTGCTGTCTCCCTACATGAAGATTAGTGGCCAACCATGCCCCAGTGGAATTGCTTCAGTTTTATGCTGCACTAGCAGGAAGAGGGCAAAGAAAATTAGAAAAGAAAGTGCCATTTTGATTTGTATAGTAGCAAATAATATACGTCAAAAAGTTCACAAATTCAGGCCATAATTCCACCTTAGATTATGATCATGTGAATAAGTAGTTTCTTCTGGCCTCTTACAGACTTCAGATACCTTCAGCCAGACTCTCAGAGGAATGAGATGCTCACTGTGGGCAGTGAGGGGGTTTCCAGCTCTGCTAGTTAACTTCTTCATGAGCTGCTTCTCCTTCCTTCCACAGCACACACCCCCTACTTTCCTCTCCTCTTACATACACATAGAACAAGACAAACTTTCTTCCTCCTCCCTCCACGATTCCACATCATTTTTCTACTTCTGTGGAAAGATGGAGACTGAGAGGCCAAAAGTTAAGCTTCATTCCACAGCAGAGATGGGGGAAAAAGATACATTTATGGTAAATCACAAAGCATTATGCTGCAAACTGAAGAAGGTGCAAAGCAGAGCCATCTGGCAGTCTCTCTTTCCTCCCTCTGACTTGCTGTCACATTTCAAGATCAGCCTGTGTTTTCCATCAAAAAATGGGAAACTGTAGGCCACTGACTCTGAATTATCTTTAGAGTAGGTGGAACAGGGTGGGCAGGAAGCTGGAATCCTTACTTGACACTTTCTTTTGTCCTGATTTACTTCCAATCTGATGCTTCCACTTCTCCTAGGAGAAGCAGAGCAGCTGACAGCCAGTGGGTGTGCTGTCAGTTGGTCCTTTGGCCACAACCATGAATGCTAGAGTAGCTGGGACGCCACATCAAATCCCAGAATTTCCTGAGGGTCCTTCATTTCTCCAGGGCCATGAGACCAATGCAGTCAATCTACTGCAGGATTCCTCTCCTCTGGGGAAAAAGCATCCTTTATTCCCCCCATTCAAAAGCTGCAGCTATGCTGACATTTGGCTCCCTATTCCTGTGTTTGAGTAAATAAGCCCCTGCAGACAGAGAGGAGCATGAGCACAAATTCAGCTCTTCTGATTAAAATAATTTTTCTGTGTAGGTATGTGATTGTTTAGGCTCTGTCTGAATGGAGTTCATGGATAAGCACAGGTACCCATGACAACACAGCACACTGAGGCCAGGATATTCTGCATGGGGATGGATGGATTAGAACATACACAATGAGGAGGATCTTCCAAATGAGAAATGACAGCCAATCACTTCCATCCATGATGTAGAAGAAAACCTTGCCATTTCATTCTACATACTTGATCTCCTACAAGTATCTTCCCATTTGTCCTATAAATAAATAATTTTACTTCAAGTATGTTGTTTTCACAGGTAAGTGGAAAACACTTGGTCCTTTACCAAGTAGGAAAAATGTATTAGCTATAGGAATGTCAACAAGACAGTATTTGTACAGCTCAGAAAACCCTGGGAAAGAAAAGAAAACAGAGAAATTATATATAAGTGCCTCCAAGTTTACTTTGTTTGCTATTCTTATTCTGTCTGTTCATTTCTGTTATCAATCCAAAATTATTGAATCTTGAGGGGTAAAATGCTGGCTTACCTAGCAAAACAAAACTACACTGTAATCCTAGTCCTGATCCAATTATTTCCCTCTGCTGACAATCACTCCTTTCTATAGGCAAGCACCGCAATGTAGAGCAGTACTGTGGAGTGAAAGAACTGCACAAGGACAGGATTATGCCCTTTTTTTTTTTTTTCTTTTCCTATCCACACAAACACCAGGAGAACTGTTGTGATACATCCTTTGGGCAGGTCCTCATGAGGATATGGGACATGGAGGCATGTACTGCATCATTTGCTGATGAGCCATAGAGGACTTAATTTATACCTATGTCTACCATAGAAAAAAATAATTTTTTTTTTTAAACACAAGCTATACATTCTTGACCCAAGTACTATGCTTAAGTGGCACTTGCTCTTCTGTTGGAGATTGCATCTCACCATAAAAAGACACAAACATGCACAAAATGCCACAGAATGCAGAATAAACTTACATCTCTTTTACTCATACATTTCAATACTTCTACTATGACTATTTATTTGATTAGGGCAGTATTTACTACAACACAGTCATGCTCATTTTCAGGCAACTGCCTCAGTCCAATTTATGATGCAAGTGCTTTCTTTTTTTTAAGCCGTTCATGTAGGCTTTTCATTAAAGTAGAAGAGAATCTGTGATGGATTCAATATGCAATGCAAAGATCAGCTTTGAAAATATACTTATTTCTGCTTAAGTCATGAAATACTACATGGACATGAGTCTCAGTTCTGAGAAAGCTAAGTGAAATAAGAAGCTGCCTCTGAAGATGATACTGTGGGTGCTGGGTATTAGAGAGCTTTTCCATTTGTTTAAAATATCCTTCCTACTTTTGTACTCTTCCTTCCCAAATCAGTAACATCCTCCCTTCCCATTACCTGCAGCCTCTTTGCTGCCTCTGCTCCCTGAGACTCCTGCTCTCCCCTCCTTTTGGCAATCCTGTGTCCTCCACAAACCTGTTTAAGGTATAAGGAAGTACAGGACATGGTTTTCCAATATTTCTGCAGCATTAAAACTAGTAACTAGCCAAAAGCTTTCATCCTCCTTCAACAAAACTTCCACTGAATTTCATAGTTAAAGAGTCAATGAGTGACTGTGCCTGATTTGGCCTTATATGATGTATAAAATGGAAAGGAAAGCAGGGAGATGCTGTCAGTTAGCATCCCAGTATTTGAATACAAAATTAAGAATCAAAGTACTTCTTCAAATAAGAGCAGACATTAACTTTTAAGAAAGGAGGACCTACCAGAAAAGCATACCAATGAGCTCTGAAAAGCTATTTCTATTAATAATGAGTCATCAGTCCATCTGGACAAGCTTTTCAAGTTCTTAGGGATGTTTACAGGCTAATAACTAAATAAAATAGGGTAACAAGGAGATGAAGGAACAGAAATCTTCAAAACATCAGCAACAGGAAATGGAAGCAAATAGAAAGATATTCACAGAAGTAATTTTTCAGCAGTTTGCCATGAAGGATCTGTCAAGGGCATAAAGTAAAATCACTTCAGGAGTAAACCTAACATCTGGACATACATCTATTTGGTCGTCTAGAAATACATAGCCAAAATGAGCAAACAAATTCATGAAGAATCTGAGCAACTTAATAATTTGGCCTACAGAATTTCAGGGCCAAGACAACATGTATTGGTGAGCCAAGGTAATGCTTATGCTCTGACATATCACTACAGAGGACCAAAAAATTGCTTGATTCATATTTGACAAATAATTGACCTGACAACCTTTTTTATTTATTTGGAATAAGGAATACAATGATTCATCTTCCTCCTTCCAATCTTTATTTTCAGCTTACAGAGCTGTGTAAATGATTAGTGAATATATTCATTGAACATTTTATTGGATTGATTTTTCAAAAATGCTTCTAGACATCCAATGTTTTTTCATCTTCTTGCTCACACAACACTGCTATGTTGAGAGTTAGAGATGGCCAGGAGCACAGGAATCAGAGCCCTGGGGAGCCCTCAACCTTCTTGGTTTCAAACAGCAGCAAGCACCTCTTTCTTAGCAGCTAGAAGACATACAACACACTAGGGGTAACCCTTACTTCATCCATCAGGACCTTTTACACAAGGAATACCCAGAACATTGCAATAATCTTGCAAACAAGAGAAAGTGTATTTTCATACTGCCAGAGTCTTAAGCATTTTAGTGACTGAAATTTCAAGATTATTAACACTTTGCATTTATTTTTAATGTTACTCTGTGTAAAATGAGAAACACAGATTACCTCTCGAGTTATTTCAGGAAAAGCTTTGCTGGTAAGATGAGAAAATGCCTCACCCCATCTTTGCTGCATTTTTCTTTGTTCTTGTTGCATTCAGATCCTTCACTACTGGCTCAATAAAGCAGACCATGATGCTACCAGTTGTTCAAATATATTTGGAGGAAAAAAGCAACCCCCTTACAAAACTCTAGTAGGACTGCAGTAAGCCCTGAGGAGCTGCAGCATTGCCTCTGTGTGTAGGTGGCCTGAGCACACAGCAGACACAGCAAAGCATTAGAAACCTAAATGCTAGTGCAGAGTTGAGGATCAAACTCAGTTCAAGTGCAAGCAAGTGTAACTACATGCAAATCAGTAGCTGTGCCTGCTTTTCCCAGTATGGTTTTCTGCCAAAAGCATGGACAAGCATCACATCCCTGCAGCCAAGGCTGGCCAGCTTTCCAGAAGGCCCTGCAGGCCAACAAGGAAGGACTGTGTTGGCAAGCTCAGTTATCCAAAAACTATCATTTCACAAATATTATTGTTTATCAGTACAGTTATTGCTTCCTTTCATTTTGATCTAGGAGGTCTGTACTGCTTGGAAAAGGCTCAAAATGATGAATTCCTACACAAGTGGCATGTTTACATGTCACCTTTGCTCTACAGGGAGCAAGGTGAGGACCAGATCAGAAGCTGGAACTTCAGTAATGGGCAAGGTCCCCCAAGACTCCTCTCTGAAGCCTTAACACAGCAGATACTACAAGTGGAAGCTTGCCTGATGTGGAAAATCATGGAACAGTACAAACCTTACCAAAGCCCAGCTCAAAATCGGTGAAGATTGTGCCACGCTCTTTTTTAAAGCCTTCTGTTCTGCTTTGCAGAGATTACAGTGACATTGGGTCAAATCCTGAAGCAGATCAAAGCTCAGACTGACTGTTCTCAACACATACATCCTACTTCAAACAGAGAATTCAGAGGAGGGGAACAAAGGATAAAACATACTCCAAATGCCAAAATTCATCCTCCCTGCTACTGCTGAGCCAGAGGCACAGATTAACTTGCCATGACATGCAGGGAGCAACAGCATCACTAGAACAAGCAATCTGACTGCAGTGTTTGATATTGCTTAATCATAATGAAGGATGTTCAGCCTGTCTACCATGTGGCCCCACAATCTTCTTCACACTTTTACAGCAGGCCTACTCATCTTTCTTCCTAAAACAAATAATCGCTCAGTCTCGTTGTAAACCACCAGTGACACTTAGTATTCTGATCACTCCATACAAGCCCACCTGGTATATAGTGCTTTAAATCCAAGTACTGTTATGGCTATGCATTTTCACTAGCTTCATGGTACAGCACAATAGCTCTATTCAGTAAGAAGTAAATCTAAATTCCAATCCTCAAATGATGAGGTCTATATAGGTGGGTTTTTTTAGACTTTTATGCATCTTGAAACCACATCTGTCAAAACATGTTAACTGAACAATGGGATACTTAAACACTCACTGCAATATCAAGAAGCTTTTTCTTCCACCCATTTCACTGATTACAAACCTTTTGATTTTAAATGGTGACAAAGGATCATTGAAAAGGTCCCCATTGTCTGGTAATGCTTGGAAAACGCTATTTATCCTAGACAGTTTATCAATGTGTCATTTAGCTCAAGAAGATTATAAAAATCGATTTAACATACCAGCTCCAGGGGGTCTTTCAGAAATCCTGACAATACCCCCACTTGGCTTCTGCCTTGCCTGCCCCCACATCCCTGCAAGAAAGGATCCTACCAAGTTTTCTAGTCTGCTGGATATGGATGGAGCTTGTGCAGTGCACCATTTTGCTTTTCAGCAGATGAAATCCCTGATCCTGCTTCCCCTGAGTGTGTGAAGTGTGATCCCAAACCAAGAGGAATCAAGTTGCACATGGCACTTCAACAGCAAAGGGAAGCAAAGTACAGGGTCTGCTCCAAGGACCGCTAATATCACCTGGATTTTCTGTGGGAACCATGAGTCCTTTGTGAACATTTTTGCTGTTCTTTAAACTCAAGTCATTAATAAAAGTGGAAGGATAGCTGTGAGCCCTAGTCTGCCTAAGCTGCCAGGTCTAAGTGGTGTACTAACAGTAACAGTTCCCTGTAATCCTGGAGGCTCTTCTCACACCTAACTTCTCTCATTCACCATTGTCCAGCTCTCCTGGTTGTAGGTACTGCCCATACTTTACCATTAGCCTCTCCAGCAAAGAGCAAACTTTTTCATCACATAACTCCTTGGTGTGATTTATAAAGGTATCGAACTTGTTTTCTTCCTAGTGTCTCATGTAACCTATTTGTCTTTTTATCACAGCATCTTATCTGCCCCTTACTTGCTGTAGCTATTTATCAAAGACTTACAATAATACCTATTCCTCCAATGTTATTGATGCAGATGCCTCCACGGTCAAAACCTCAGCTCCGTCACAGGCTGGCTGTGCTGCTACCTTGCTGACAAAGCCTGGGCTGGGGAGCAGCAGCACCCCTGACCAACAGTCAGTCCTACAGGGGAACAGGAACTTCACACATCTCACACACACACACACCTGAGGTGCAAAGTCTCCGGTTTGCCCTGTGAACACCATGCCTGGGGAGGGGCCCTGCATGCCTATGCACCCAGAGATAGCAAGGCAAAAAGCACACACCCACCAGCAGCCATTAGGCACAGCTAATCAGAGCTCCTTTTGACTTCTGAAGACTGACTCACACTATCCACCTTAGTTTGTCTATTGCAAATGAGTTATACTGTTATTTTGCTGCATGACAGAAGATTTACATGGCTTAGATCATTCAATATGTAGAGTCCCCTAGAGATGTGCTTAGTTTTATTACACTATTGCTGCCATACTTATGGTTATTTCCAATAAAGTACCATGCTGTTCTGCATCAGTCAGCGACAGCTTTTTGTGGTTGGCTTTGGGCTTAATTTGCTAGTTAACATCAGCTTTAAAGAGGCCATAAAAAGCAAAAGTGACAAAAATACTGACATTTCACATTCAAAAGAAGATAATAGGATAAAATCCTTCTTAGTGTGCACATGTATGTAAGTATCTGGAAGTGATGTTTCAAGGTGTGTGTTGGCTAATATCTTCCAGATATTAGCTAACCCAGAGAGAAGGTCTTTGTGGAGCATGCTAGGAAGGCAACACACAAACTTCTTCAAAGGCTTACTCTGTGTGTTTAATACTGAAAATTGTATAAAACTAAAATCCATCTACCTGTGCTTGCTATCCCATTAAGAGATCTCTTGAAGCTTCTCTGAAATACAGAGATGCTGATTTTACCATCCTGCAAAAAGCCAACAGACACGTGCAACCAGGCTGCCTAAAACACTCTATCTTTTCACCAGCCAGGAGATGCTCCCCTGTGTGCCTCGGGTGCTGGGAACTGCTGCAGGCAGAGCACTGGTCCCTCAGGTTGTGCTGCCCAGCTATGGGCTTGGGGGTCTCACGTCAGTGGCTGCTTCATGGTCTGAAACCAGGGTTTGGGGGTCTCATGTCAGTGGCTGCTTCATGGTCTGAAACCAGGGGGTTTCTTTCCAAGTGGACACACACATTTATGAGTATACCTTAAGCATATATCTTACACATTTCCACTAATTAAATCTTCTCTGATAGTATGAATTCTCATTAGCCAGATAAATAAATGCCTCAATCCTTCTCCCATGAATATCATTATATCTTACTACCCAAGAATAGCAAGTTTGATGCACTCATCATGCATTGTGTTAAAAAACTAGTAGTTTTTACATTGTTGTCTTTTGATGCAATTTAATATTTTTATGTCCTTTAATTTTTTAAAACAGTAAATACAAAGAGATTTTACTTCAAATTCCTGTTTATATATTAACTCCTACTAGTTCTCCTCAGAACTAGTTATTCTTGACCTTCTAAACCCTGCCTTCACACAAAAAATTTACTTAATTATTAGCAATCCACTTCCAGTTAGCAAATTCCAATTTACCAGATCTATCAGGTGCAGAAAAATCTTAATATGGGCAAGTGAAAGTATGACAGGAGTAGTAAGAAAGAAAATGGCCAAATGCAGGAAGAGATTCCAGAGCAAATGCCAAGGCCCTGGGACTTTTTGTTACATGTAAAAAACTAGGACAAACAAAAATCTGAGAATTCCACCCCCCGTTACTTCCCACTCATAATACCTCAAGGACCAAAGGACCATTACAAACTTCAGACATAAAAGGATCAAGTCCAGTGGGACTTTGCTGCAATGCTGAGGAAAGCTCAAATATCCTCCAAGCTGAACTTCCCTCAGCATTGCCAGCCAGCCAGGGGAGGAGGGGACCGGGTTGTCATTCCCCCACACAGAGGGTGAGAGGGCTCCCATGGCAGATTTGCTGGAAGGAAGATTAATCAGACAACTGGGACACAGTGGTGAGAGGCCAAGGGCTGAAACTAGAAGGGGAATTCCAGGAGCTGTGATACTGCATCCTTTAAATCCTCCACACGCACCAGCTGAGCCCACAAAAATTGAGACATCAGAGAGATGTGGATGGCACAGCAAGAGGAGAGGTCGGGCCAAAAGAAGGGGAAACAAAAAGCACTATTCTATCTGCAGCAGAAAAGCAGTGGCATGCTTCAGGTACCAAGTGACCTGACTGGAGAATACAATAAGCATTGTGAATCACGCAGTAAAGAGGGAGAATAATTTCTGCTTTTCAAAATCTAATTCAAGTAGAAGCAGCCTTAGCAAAAGCCACTTTATATAAATTAACACAATACTTCCATATATAACAACGACTGGCTAGTCCAGAGGACTTTCATTGTCTGCAATTTCCTCCCAGCTGCAATCCTTTGGCTCCGCCATCCACAGCCGCGTGCGACAAACGCAATAGAGTGGCTCAGCATGAAGACAAGGGTCGTCTGTGATATTTACCAGTTGCCTTCTGCCTCCTAAATGTTAGAGTGAGGGCCAGACAATCTAATTAGTCTACACTGACTTAGCACAGACCTAGAACAAGGGATGGAAGTGGCTTTAAGACACGCTTGTTTGTGTGATTGCTGAGGAACTCTGGGCAAGCAGCAGGGAAGTTGGCAGCAAACCCCTGGTGCGCCCCATTGCAGGGTCTGCCCCCTGCACTCCCTGGGGCTGCATGGCATGGCTTAACAAAGGGCCTGAGCCCCCAAGGGCAGGCATTAATAAATTGCAATGTAGGCTGGAACAAGCTCAGTGAAATCACAAAACATGGTATAACTGAGAAATTTAGTAAGTAACTGAATAATCGGAGGAGAACCAGGAGTGTTGTGCTGCTGCTCAGCAGAGGTGAATACTGGCGATTTTAAGGCTCTTTTGAGCCATTAAAAGGTCAATAACATGTAAATGGTTAACAACTAAGATCTATGATGGAAGTATCTATCACCATCTACATTAAGGGAAAGGAAAAAAAGCCAACCAACATCAACCCAGACTCAAAGGTACTTAAGTAAATCAAATCGTTCTGATTGCTTCTGCAGATAAGTTCCTGAGGTAAAGAGCCTATAGGTCATTATGCTGAACCAGTCAGGGATGTCATTAGGAGTTCACCTTAGAGAAGTCATGGAGGAGGCACAGGGGAACTGGAAAATGACAGTGCCCATGCTGAACATGGGGTGGACGGCAGAGTAAGGAATGAAAGGGCATTTAAGAATGCTGGAACAAATAACCAAGTGATTTGTAAGGCCATGGAGGACATGAAGGAGACAAACAGCACTGCCTGTGAATCTGTCATGTGAAGATAATGTCAAACAACATCCTTTCATTTTGCAACAAAATAGCAGACCTTGTTGTGAAGGGAAAAGGGTAAATGTCATACTTCACCTGGTAAGCCTCAGACACTGTTTCCTATGATGTTTTCATAAGCTGTGAATGCACAATGTAGATGAAACTGTTGTAGGTGGATGCAAGAAAGACAGGGTGACTGAAGATGGGGAGGAGTTATTGATTGTTTTTTGTCAGAATGGAAGGATGCACAAAACAAAGGTATTCCTAGGGGAATTGTCCTGAGCCAGCTCTGTTCAATGCCACATTATAGTGACCTGGAAGGCAGGATAGAGTATTCTCAGTACATTTGCAAATGACCCCCAGACAGAAGGGACTGCAAACGTGTGGGAGGATAGGATCAGAATTGCAAATTGTCCTGACGAGCTGGGGAACTAGCACAAACAATAGGGCGCATTTCAATTAGAGCACACAAAAATACTCTACTGCAGATATACAGGATAGAGGAGAAAATTGATTAGTTGGAAGTTCTTTAGAAAAGGATCTAGCAAATATAGCAAATTACACTGAGTGGGAATCAAGAATGCCACAATTTTGAAAGAGACAAACATTCATGCATAAATAAGGGGATTGTCTGCAAGTTGTGCAGAGCAACAAGGCTCTTGTTGGGAAAGTTTAGCCAGTGTGGGGCACTCTCCCTCAGGAGAACCGTGGACCACTTGGTAAGATTCTGCAAGAGAGCAATGTGAAAGGTCAAAGTCCCAGAAACTGGCCTACATGGAATCTGTGAATGACTATTTTTGTTTAGCCTAACGTTCTGGTGCAGAGACACAAGAAATCAAATGCTTTCTTTGTCCCCAGCTGAAAGAATAGGAAGCAGTGGGAACTCAGCATCCCTGGCCCTGCACAAAGAGAGAAAAAGCAGAACTGGTTAATACAGACACCGAGAAGAGGGTCTTGACTTAGAAGAAATAATACTTTTTTAAAAAAAAACAACGAAAAAAAACACTCAAGTAATCTGAAACTAGTTTAGCAGATGCTCACACAACTACTTCAGACTTCAAATAATCAACCATATGATGAGAAAGGCATAGCCAAGATCAGCATACAATGATCAGGCAATGTTAACTACTGAGTAGTTGAGTTCAAGGTGTGCTAGTCAATCAAGGGGAAAAATAATGAAAAACATATCCTTCTTCAAGAATAAAAAAAGCCCTGATTTGTATGTTCAGGTGATTGCGATATTATCAGAGAGGTCATCACATTGAATATTCATAGATTGCCCTGGGCAAGGGCTTAAAGTGGTCAGAGAAGTCTCTGACTGCCCAGCAATATAATTTTATTTGTTCTTAATCAAATTTTAGGATCAGACAAGCTTGTGTAATTGCACTTTAAACGTTCCCTTGCTGAACATCTATCCTGTTCAACTTCACCTCTTATTGTCTAGTCTTTTTTCTTGAAGATTATTTTGGCATTAGCTGCAGAGAAGACAGCTTCTTAAAATGCAGGCAGTGAAAGAGACCTCTTCATCACTACCCCAAACCCCTCAAACTGCTGCAAACCATCAAAAAGGCCAGGCAGTTTACCTGAAGCACACTATCACCACCACCAGGACCTACCTCTAGAGCCAGAAAAGCACAACACTCTTGGACACAGCGGCCTGCTTGGATCCAGCACAGGCAATCACTAGTCTGGAGCTGCACCTAACCATCTAGGTACAACTGTAATGAAGCAAACTTATTTCTAGCAAAACACCCTCAAAGCCTGATTCACAGCCACCTTGCTTTTTGCTGCTTATAGCCATAATGATCATATTCACCCGACAGAACTTTCACCTCTTATTCTGACAGCAACACACAGTGTTGTAACGTTAGTGAATTAGCAGGAGGAGAAGACTACTCACTTGGAAGAAGGCTTCTGGAGAAATATAAAGCTGCAGGAAACCTGCCTGATTTGCCTTTTGGCAAGTTCTGCTACTAGCTTTAAATTAACACTGCAAGTGTTATCAACTGATTCTCTATAGGAACTATTTGAGTGAACCTTAGCACAGCCCTAATTGCATGTTAAAGTTACACAGACCTGAGTTTTCTGTCTTAGAACAAATTAGGCTTATTTTTCATTTTTTTGTCTCCATCTGAATCAAAGCACCAGCCACATCATTGTAATATTAAACCCACAAAGGTCAAAAATCAGAAGAAAATCATTGCAGCAGCCCTTTTGAAGTGAAACACATTTTAGAGTATTCTCAGTAACATTTTGTTCTGCTTCTCTGTTCTTTCACAATTCTCTGTTCAGAGAAAGGATTTTGACATAGGCATTGTATTCCGTGAGTGCTGGCAAGGAACAACTCAAAATTACACAAGCTTTTAAAAATTAAGAATTTTTTTTTAGTATTATCTTCATCCCTCCCACATCAACTTAGCAGTGATTGGGAAAGGCTAATTGGGTTATTTGGGCTTTCCTTTCATTATGAGTGTAACAATGGGGAACTATTTGTGTTGGCAAGTTAGGGTGATTTAAGAAACATTGCAACAGATAAGGAATTCTTAAGATTATTGCAGCTACTATATTCTTAGTAATATATAATGAACAGAAGAAAAATTAAAAATGTGGTAAAAGCTTGTGAAAATCTGAGAACTTTCAAAACTAAAATTAATAATTCACTTAACATGCTTGCTACCATTGCCAAGAGCAATCGAGAAATAAGAGTTAACAAAAACTCTCACCCCAAGTTATCCATGTCTCAGTCACTGTCAGAGCCTCAAAAGTATATTAGATCTTCCAGTCAGCTCTAATTAAGAGTATCTTCAAGACAGAATTTAAATCCTCCCAATCTTGGTAGCACAGAACCTGCATTTACTCTCAGCTTTTCTTTACACTTCAAACTTTACAGTTTCACCTACCAGTTTCGTGGTCCCCATGCCCAGATACCCTTTGTGGTACTCTTCTGGAGGATGGCATTCAAGAGAGACATTCAGAGCAGCCTTCAGGCTGCTTTTATTCCCATCAAGAGACCTACCCAGTACTAAAGAAGCAGAAACTGGGGCAGGCATGTGAATAGTCTCAGCTTTGTCTCTGCTAGCAAGTAAGTTGGTTCAGCTGAATGGGTTCAGGAGACCAAAGCAGCAGGTGCTGATGCTTCCCACATCTCCTGCATGTGTGGATTGTGGGCTTACTTTGGATTAGATTTAGCTTGATCAGCTAGAAAAAATCTTCCCCTCACACAGGGAATCAAAGCTTTCTGAACAGAAAATGCATTAGGTACACTCTAAAATAATCTTACAGTCCACAGCACAGTTCAGATCCCCATGTCCCATTAAACACCAGAGTCCATCAGATGGAAGAACAATGCTTCCCTTCCTAAACCACCATCTTCGTATCTTCCTCGCTTCTCTTCTGTCCCAAATTCTTGGAAAGTTTCTTAAGGCAATTGTGTTTATTTTGGGAGGAATGTTGCAGATGCCTTGAAAATGGGGGTACTGTGCAAATCTAACAATCAATCTCAGTTATGAAGCACATTAATTATGCACCACTGCTCTCTGCATTACATAGGTCTATCTCATATTTGAAATGCATTCAGCTTCCAGCACAAATATTAGACTCAATTACCATAAGATTTTTAAGAAACAGTAACATTGTCAACTAGCAGAAGTCTACCTGGGCTATTTCAGCTGTTTCTGATTAAAGCAATGTTGCACATTTCCCTTCTGTATGCATACAGACTTGGTCTGCTTCCTCTTAGTTAGAAAGTTGAGATACAAGGAGGGAAAGAACCCAAAGTTTACATTAAAAAATACCTTTCCTTAGAGTCTCAAGATACAATGAAGTAAATTTCCACTGCAGTGAGTTACCTACCCAGCTGCAGTTATTATGTGTTAAAACTCCCTGAGCACCTAGCAGAAAATTTGCCCCTAAGCATTTTGGTGGGGTTTTTTTTTCCCATCCTGGAAACTGCCAGAATACTAAACAGATTTTTAGGAAATTGCTCTCAGTGGTAAAAATTTACCAGCTGATCTCCAAACAGAATTAGAAGCCTGAAACAAAGGCCAGATACAGCCCTCTAATTAGGAGTGGGTAGGGATTTTCTAGCAAAACATGTTTTGTCAGAAAACATCAATTAATCAACTTCCCCCAACCTCTCCCCAAAAAAAGAAGAATATGAAATGAAATAGATAATTTATTTCTATTTCATTGAAATGTTCTCTGAAAAGAGCCTGGGTGCCAGCATGGACAAAGCAGACTCCTTTTCCACCTGACTTCTGCTAGAAATGGGACCAGGAAGAGCCTGGGCATCAGGATGGGCCTCTCCTGGCCAGGACTCCTCCCAGCCTCCCATTTTCCCCATGTGTGCAGTTTACTGAATAATTAACCCTTTGGTGGTCCCAAGGGTCCACAAGGGCAGCCCAGCCGTTCTGCCACTCTTGGAGGAGCAGGAAATTAGAAAGTTGTGTCCTCTCCTACCCTCATTATAAACTATCAAGGCTGGGTGCTTCATACTGGTGTCCTGGTAGTTGGCTCAGTCTCCACATTCTCTCTTTAAATGTCTAACTCAGTTAAATTATTGTAAGTCACAGTGAGCTTTCACTAAGTGCAGATGGTAGCTTTGGACTATGGCAAGTCATTTAAGGATAGTAAGTAATACAGCTTTGTCATTTCTCTGCAAAATGTGAGAAAGGCTATCAGACAATCTCCCCCCGGTCACAGTGATCTCAATATCCCACTCTCTTGACAAGACTTTGGCCAATGCATCACAAACTGATGCTCACAGTTGAAATTCATTAAGAGAGAGGGTTCCTTCTTCTGCAGGAATGAGATTTTCTTCTGCAAACTGAAAGCTGATAAAAATTCCATCTGTAAATACCAAGGCTGCCTGAAATTTTTCCTTCCAATTTTTTTTCATTAATGCCTTGGTGAATTTTGGTGGGGGATGTCCAAGGGGAGGGTTACAGAATGGGCAACAGCAGAAATGTGGCTTTGTCTCCTGATGAAGTCCACTTTTCATGGGAAATCTACAAATGCTATAATTTTCTCCAGTTCTGAACTGAAAATACTTATTTTTGCAGCTTCTTAAGGCTTCTAGTTGTAATAAATTTTTTTCTTCAAAAAAATAATAATTTTACAAAAGCAGGCCATTGTGTCCTGCAGGAATTAATAGCCTGTTACGGCTGTGCCTCTAATCCATGCTCATCAAATTTTGCACATCAGAAAGTGAAGAAGTATTAATCACTTCTGCTTAAATACACCAAAATCCTAAACTTAACAAAAAGCATAGGCTTGACACTGGAATCTTCTGTAGGCTCACAAGAGAAGTGCATTATAAGCACAGCTGGTGGAGACTTGATCGTGGTGCCCCAAGTGTAGTTGTTTTCCCCACAAACAAATCTACCTGGGTCCTGTTGCAGGTTATAGTCAGGGCCAGCCAAATAGGCTGTCAATTAACGTTCAGCTTGGAAGATTTTTATCATGTCCATAAAGAACTAGATTGTGGCCACTGCACTCCCATGCTAATTCAAAAGATATACAGTCAGAGCAAGCTTGAAATAATGACTTGCTAGTAACCTGCCTATATTCTTTAATTCTCTATAAATCTCTGTGCTCATGGAAATCCCACAAGACAAAATCTAAATAAATGAATCATAATTATAAATGTTGTTTATGTAATTGGTAAATGATGCAGAGATAAGTGAGCAATGCTTATTCCTACACAAACACAAATTAAATATGGACATTGAACCAAAGATGTGCCCTCAAGTATTCCAAATTTAGCCATGTTCAAATATTAAAAATGCATCCCTCTCCTATGATTTGCATCTCTTTCTGTCACACTGACCCTTCCCATCTAAGTATCCAAATATACCAAGGGTCCCAAACTGGAACTGTGGACTGGACATTTTCAAGCAAACACAAGAAGGGCTTTTTTCACATTCTAAATAAGAAAGCAAAGGGCAAGATAATCCGTCAGCAAACTGACCCCTTATCGGGATCATAGGCAGTCCCATTACTGCTATGACAACTGGCTCAGCTGTGAGTCAAATGCCTGGAAAAGGGCAGCGAAAAATCCATCAGTAAAAACTCATTCATCACCGCTAAAGGAAAAACCAGCATTGCCATTTGAGGCTGGCATCCATGGAGCCAGCCAGCCCTTCACAAGGGCCTGGCTCCAGCACACAGGTCTGCGCCACAGAGAGAGCCTTGGGGGCTTGTCAGGGAGCTGCTCCTGGCTGGAAACAGCCATATTCCCATTCAACCCAAAATCTATTAAAGCAGAAATAATTAGCATAGGACATAGTAATCTGCAGAGCTCAGAGGTTAGTGTGCTGTTGCTGAGTCACTGTGAGCCTGCAAGGACCCAAAATGCATTGATTTTAGTATTTTACCAAAACAAACTTCAGAGATTCAGAAGATGGATTATCTGGTGGAGTGAGGAAACCTATAAATAGTAGCAAACAGGTTTTGGAACACATCCTAGCTTTTATTTCAACTCTGTACTTCAAGGAAACACAATGCATCCGTACCTTTCTTCAAAAACATCTTTTTCAGGGACTTCAGTGCTGGTGGAGGTGCTGGATTGACAGCTCCAGAGATTCATTCTGCTGTTTACCCACAAAACACACATCACGCAGGCAGCACAAACTCTGCTGAGCCTGCCCTACCAATGTGCCCTTGGTACTTATTAAAAAATTTAACACCCTCAAGCACATTGGAAAGGGGAGCAGGCTGGAGCACAGAGTGCCTTGGCTGGCAGCAGTGACCTGCTGCTTTATGGCAGTGCTCATCACACGCAGATTGACATCACACAGGCCTTCAGTGCCCCTCCACTGTCACCTGAGCTCACAGGCACCAGGGGAGATGCAGAGGTACTACTACTCAGTATTAATAGTGTGCTAGCATTAGTGTCAGTCACTGCACCACTGAGCCTCAGGAAGGGTTTTGGAGTGGTTCTTTGTTGGCATCAGGCTAAGACTACTCTCCACAGCCAAGACTGAGGCAATACTCCTGTCCTGAGGAGAGGCAATAGCATTTCTTCCCTGTTCACCAAGACATGGAACACCAAGGATGCAGAGGGAAAGTGGTGGGATGTGGCCTCCCAGGGCCAGGGTAGGAAGCAGGGCTGTGCCCCTGTCCCTTGTCCCCTTCAGCAGCACACTGATGCCTGAGCCCCTGCCACCCTCCACATCACACTGCTCCTGCCGCTTCCAAGACATATCCCAAGGCTGAGTGGGACAGAAAGACACAAAAGCCATGCAAATTCAGAATTTTTAATTTTCAGC
>NW_009970717.1:1029696-1038487 GCF_000747805.2 Chaetura pelagica
AGGAAATCCACCTCTAGCTTCTTAAAACTGGTGCCAAGCAATTTGCCTGAGGGATCTTGTACACAGCAAGTTCTCAAATTCACTGTTACTTATTTCAGCAGAAGACTGGCAGTCCTTACAAAAGGGAGACAGTGATGTAGGAGTCAGCAGACAAGAGCAGGAGATGGAAGTCTGCTGTTTAAATACCTTCTGTACACTGTGTAAGCAGATACAAGCTCAGCTTCCTCAAATTGCTTTACTAACCACATTAACCTCTAGGACTCCCCTTTGTTTCCTGGGGTGAGTGAATAATAACTCAGGGATACAACAGTAATAGCTGAGCTCACTTTCCAGAATCGTATGAGGAGACTGGTACAGCATGCCCTACATCTGGGGCTGTGGTTTTCAGAAATGATGTATTATTAGCCCTGCATCTGAAATAACCCAGTAATTGCTTAATGTTTTATATTTACATGAGCTGTACATTATGTTTGCTCTGAGAGAGGGAAGGAGAACTAAGCAGGAAAGGAGTTTGCAGTAAACCTATAGTAAGCATTAAAGAGCTATAAATGGTAATCTGTCAATAGCATCAGCTCTGCTAAGGGCTTGATTCAGGAAAAAGAGGAGCATAATCAGCTCCCAACAGATCTAAAGCAGACCAAATCAGATGTAGGACTGAGCCAGATTGAGCCCTTCCTGAATGAAAAGCTATTATATTTAAACATATATAAAATCTTATTTTAAATATCATATTCATTATTAATAAGAGGAAAGATGATCTTTCAGACAAGGCACTACTGCACAGGGACTCTGCAGTGAGCTCCAGCTCTGCCACAGACTCCTTGCCTCATCTTGAGTGGCTTCCTCCAGGTCCCCACTCCTCACGTCTTTATCCTCAGGATGGGGTTAACTTCTCTCCTTCCCTCCCCACACTGGGGCTGTATTGTCTATGACAGTGTAGAGTTTCTGAGTAAAAGCAGGCCCTCCAGTTCAGCTGTAAAGAATTACTTGTAGTAATAATTTGTGAGTATTTCTTTGTCCTTTTCATCTTGGTAATTGCTTACTGCAATGCCACACATCAGAGTAATATCCTGTCACAATGGGTTAGATGTATCTGGTGGGATAAAGGGGCAAGGAGTAAACAAATAATTCTGCAGCATTCACCATATTCACTAAGAAACTGAAACTAAATCAGCTACTTGCTGGGTTTTCACTTTGGTCACAAAGATGTTTGGTCTCTTCTGAGTTTGCTGGTTACATTTAAACTTCTGTTGCTGGGAAATGGGGAAGAACAAAGTCTCATACACCAACTTGTAGGCGTTCATCTGGCTTTAAAAACAAAATCTTCTGCAGATTTTAATAGCACAACTGTCTGCAGAGAAACAACCAAGCCTAGTGAGTAAGTAAGCAACAAGAGCTGGTGATGTGCGCTTGCAGCCCAGAAAGCCAACTGTATGCTAGGCTGCATCAAAAGAAGTGTAGCCAGCAGGTCAAGGGAGGTGATTCTCCCTCTTTACTCAGTTCTCTAAAGACCCCACCTGGAGTAGTGTGTCCAGTTCTGGAGCCCCCAACATAAGAAGAACATGGAGCTCCTGGAAAAAGTCCAGAGGAGGATCATGAAGATGATCCGAGAGCTGGAGCAGCTCTCCTACGAGGACAGGATGAGAGAGTTGGGGCTGTTCAGCCTGGAGAAGACTCTGGGGGACCTCACAGCAGCCTTCCAGTGCTTGAAGGGCCTACAGGAAAGCTGGAGAGGGACTTTTTACAAGGTCTTGTGGTGAGAGGACAAAGGTAATGGATCAAAACTGGAAGAGGGGAAACATTAGGAGGAAATTCTTTGTTTTGAGGATGGTTAGACAGTGGCCCAATGTCACAATGAATGCAAAATGAAGCAGCTCTTAGCTGTATAGACTGAAGAATGCCTCTGAAGTCAGTTATAATAGCTAAAAAGCTATTAGGTTAGGAATTTTTTATGCATGTGCAATGTGAGAAAAACCCACCAGAGAGAGTACTCTGCATGAACCAGCAGCTGTGGTGGAGGGTGAAAAGGTGGGTACAAGGAGGAGCACTACCCAGCCTCTCATCAACTACACACTGCCATATGGCATATGGTACTACACAGAGAAACTGGCAGGTATAAAAGATATAGGAAAACTGGGAGCTATAAAAACTGTTAGGATATTATACAAGGATTACCATGTTATACATATTGTAGTCTACTGTGGGCAAAAAGAAGAAAATAAAGAGAAAAAAAGAAATAAAGGGAAAAAACCCCAACCAACCAAAGTGAATTCCCTCAATTTACATGCAGTCATGTCTTGCTAGTAAAATATGAGATTCAGCCATTCCCATCTTCTGATTCCAAGAGAAAAGCTACCTGAGTGGTAAAAAGATCACGCAGTTGTGAGCAACTGAAGGAAAAAGAGAAGCCATGATAAAAAGAAGGGTCTGAGGTAGTAGGGGGCAAAGGACACAGATCTAAGACTATAAAACCCTGGCAAGTCTTGCATTAACATGACAACTGGCCCCTCAAGGCCTGCTGCCTGTACCATCTGGGCTGGGCTCAGTTTCCAGTGCCACTTGGTGCTGGGACAAGAGGGTTCCATGGCTCACAGGATTCCCGCAGCTCCGGTGTGGGCAGCACCCACAATACACAAGCGAGGAGCACGGTGCCAGGGAGCAGTCAAGCAGGCCAAGACTGATTCCTCAGCACTGGCTTGCCTACTCAGGGATTATCTCGAGGTATAAGCATCCATGTAAAAGAAGTTTTAAAACAAAATCACTTTGGTCCTAGTCTTCGCAGAGAATCTCCCACTGATGTGCTCTCGCCTTCTCTCTGCACCTACATCCACTGGAGCCAGCTAGCAAGATGGGTGTCAGAAATCTCACACTACTTGGGTGTTGCCCAAGATTCCTCTATGAGGATCAGCCAACAGTGACACCAGCTCACCAGGCCATGGCCAGCCCATCCTTTGTGCCCTCAGGAAGTCTCTAGATTTAAATCCAGCATGAGATAGACAGGACCTTGGTAGTACAACATAGGAGTCACAGACCTGACTTCCCTGACATCAGTGATTTGGATACGGGCGACAGCCTAACTGCAAAGCAAAGCTCTCCTTTCCCAGTGCTATCTCTTCTCTACACCTTTTTACAAATTCACACATTTGATGATGATTTGATGATGATGATAGCCAGGGGAGGTGACAGGACCCACTATCTGTGTGATCACGTGAAATCCTTCCACAGGGACCGTGCTGTACACCGCAGGAGTTAAGAAACCCTGTAGGAGATGCCACCCTACCTGGTTACTGAGAGCTTTTATCAAAATGATGGGAAGAAAGAACTAATTAGCAGTGAGTGTTAGGAGCAGATGAATTCTTTAAAAGGAAAGATCTTACTTCTATGCCTACGACACCTCAGTAACAAGCAGAAGGGAAAAGAAATGTAGAAAATTCGTGAGACTGATGAGAAATTATTCAAAAATTGATAGAGAAGGACTGGGCATTTAGTTAAAACCATTGAACAAGAAATGTGTTAGCTGCTCCATTCTAGGAGTAACTGCACAGAGAAACCTCCCAGGCTCCAGTATGCCTTTGCTGGAGCATGGATTTTCTGCAGGTTTGTTGTGCAGACAAGAGCAGGGATGTTTCCAGGTGCAGCACCCCAGAGAAAGGTGCCTGTATCTCTTCTTGCCAAGTTGGCAGTAGCTGCAAATACCATCCAATGCTCAGGAAATTCAGAGACCACAGTCACCAGCTAAATCAACAAAAATCAATTGAAGCCCTAAAAAAATGTATCCCATTACAAATTAACCCAACTGGCAGCAAACACAAAGACCTCACCAAGCTCTGTGAGAAACAGCCAGGCCCAAAATGGCATTTGCCAGGGGCAAACAAAGGAGTATTTCCTGAAAATACCTCTTAGTGGATAAGTCAACAGGAGCCTGCACACACAACTGAAGGGGAAGCAAATTGGGGCCTTTGTGGTGAGACAGAAATGGCAATACTGAAAAGCCGCCTTCCCGGGAGGCTTCGGACCCCTTTGCAAGGCTTCCCAAAAAACCACATTTTTTTCCAATGAAAAAAGAACCAAGTCCACCCCACACATAAAAGCTGTGCAATAAGATATTATTAAAATAGCTTGCAGGAAAATATTCCAGTTGCTCAGCCCAACCTGCGGATCTGAGAAGCTTGAAAAGTCTGAATATATTTAACGTATTATTTTCACCATGGAAACGCTCAACAAAACTGACCTTTTCAGTTTCAATAAAACTGGATTTTCCTGTAGGTCCCCTGTCAGCCACTGCAATAATAAGTGGAAATGCTAAAACCCAGAGTTATTAAAAACTGAAAAAGAGTAAAATAGTGTCCTAGCCCTGTTGCTCCTGAGCTGGATCCGACGGCACTCAGTCTGCCAGGAGATGTGTCCTCTCCTTCAAACATTTCAGAAAACCCAGTTCCATCTGTGATTTTGCTGATACAAATATGGAGCATCTGCTGACTTCCATGAAGTTAATCCTGTCTTTCTGGGTCCCACTTGGAGCAGGATATGGCCATCACATCTCCACCGACATGCTGCAGCTCCTTTTCATAGAATCATAGAATCATAGAATCTTAGGGGCTGGAAGGGACCTCGAGAAATCATCTAGTCCAACCCCCCTGCCAGAGCAGGGTCACCTAGAGTACATCACACAGGAACTCATCCAGGTGGGTTTTGAATGTCTCCAGTGAGGGAGACTCCACAACCTCCCTGGGCAGTCTGTTCCAGTGCTCTGTCACTCTCACAGTAAAAAATTTTTTTCGGATATTCACCTTGAACCTCCTATGTTCCAATTTACACCCATTACCCCTTGTCCTATCACTGGTCATCACTGAGAAAAGCCTAACTCCGTCCCCCTGACACTCACCCCTTACATATTTGTAAACATTGATGAGGTCACCCCTCAGTCTCCTTTTCTCCAAGCTAAAGAGACCCAGCTCCCTCAGCCTTTCCTCATAAGGGAGATGTTCCACTCCCTTAATCATCTTCGTAGCTCTGCGCTGGACTCTTTCAAGCACTTCCCTGTCCTTCTTGAACTGAGGGGCCCAGAACTGGACACAATACTCCAGATGTGGCCTCACCAATGCAGAATAGAGGAGGAGGAGAACCTCTCTTGACCTACTAACCACACCCTTTCTAATGCACCCCAGGATGCCATTGGCCTTCTTGGCCGCAAGGGCACATTGCTGGCTCATGGTCATCCTCCTGTCTACCAGGACCCCCAGGTCTCTTTCACCTACACTACTCTCCAGCAGTTCAGCCCCCAACCTGTACTGGGACATGGTGTTGTTCTTCCCCAAATGCAAAACTCTGCACTTCCCCTTGTTGAATTTCATCATGTTTCTCCCCGCCCAACTCTCCAGCCTGTCTAAGTCTCTCTGAATGGCAGCACAGCCTTCTGGTGTGTCAGCCACTCCTCCCAGCTTAGTGTCATCAGCAAACTTGCTGAGGGTACATTCTATACCCTCATCCAGGTCGTTGATGAAGATGTTGAACAACACCGGTCCCAGTACCGACCCCTGTGGGACTCCACTAGTCACACACCTCCAACCAGATTCTGCCCCATTGACTACAACTCTCTGACTCCTTCCTTTCAACCAGTTCCTAATCCACCTCACTACCTGATCACCAAACCCATACCTGATCAACTTTTCTACAAGGATGCTGTGGGAGACGGTGTCAAATGCTTTACTGAAATCAAGATAAACCACATCTACCGCTCTACCATCATCTATTCACCTAGTAATTTCCTCATAGAAGGCTATGAGGTTAGTCAAACATGATTTACCCTTGATAAAACCATGTTGACTGCTCTTGATGACCCCCATGTCCTTGATGTGCCTGGAGATAGTGACAAGAACAAGTTGTTCCATCACCTTTCCAGGGATAGAATCCTTTTATCTAAGACACATCATTTTATGGGGTATCTTTGGTGCTGCTGACTATTCAGGTGTATTTTTCCTTCCCCATCAGGCTTTGAATTTTCCTTCATCTATGCATGCATGTGGGAACTGCTCTTTAAGGTCGTCCTCCACCTGACTTTCCTTAAACTCCGCCTCTGCCTCAACACAATATTTTCTCCTTGAGAGCTTGATTAAAAGTAGCTTTTGTTGTTCTGAATACTTGTGAAAATAAAAACACTTTTCCTATTTCCCGCTGTTATTTTTGGAAGAGCTTTACAGCAAAATGGCTGAGGTGGTTGGCATGGGAATAGCTTTTGGCAATACTATTGCCTGAATGTGGTTAACCTGTCACTTGCAGGGGTTATATAGTGCACATGCTGTAACAGCTCCTAGAGCTGTGCAGAGAGTTGGGGCCATTGGGCAGGACACATCACAGCTCTATGAGATAAGATGGTCCATGCCCTGAAGAACTTACCATGAAATGGTATAATGGCACCCTTGGAGCTGCTGGGACATATTCAGGGAGGTCTGGGTTCAGGAAGGTCCAAATTAAAGCAACTTTTAGCAGAGTTAATTCAAAGTTTTACGTTCACCAGAATGAGTAACTTTACATTCCCAGCCAAGAGCCTCATCTCTGCCAGCCACAATTGTGCTGGAGAGCCAGCAGTGCCTTCAGCAGGGAAGCTATTGGGCTTTGTCAATACAGGGCAAATTACAGAGGTAAGGATTTTAATTATTTATTTCATACCCCCTAAATGTAAAGAATGTTACTGAAAACCCACAGCAAAGCCAGCTGAAGAGAGAAGGAAATAAAGAGAGCCAGTGAAAAGCTAATCCTTGAGTAGGAACAAGGGTGAGCCCATCCACGAGCTCTGAGTTAGAACACTTTATTTCAGACCTTTTATCTGTTGTTTTGTTCTATTTACTGGAGCTTTAGATCTTTGATCCTACCATTGCATTTGCTAAAGGCAGTATGGATGATTGCACCTGACACATTTCCTCTACCGGTGACATTCAGATGCCTCTCAGCCATACAGCTACAGCTGCAGAGCAGCAGTGGATGGAAAGTGCATTAGGAGATTGCTCATCCTCTTGGAAAGTCCACCTGGGACAGCTGTGTGTTGCTAAGCCCCATATCAGAGGGAGAAACCAGGGCATTTTGCACAAATCAGAAATTTGGTTAATTGTCACAGTTCACAGCTTGGGCAGACAACCTAAGGCACGAGGATACTGGTTCACAGTCTGACAAGAAACATAAGAGAACAACCCAGAGGTTTTTAAAATAGGCATGACAGCCCAGGCAGAGTCTGTGGTGGAGAGGGAAGATCCCAGGACATCTAAGTCCCGGCCCTGCGCCAGGCTGCGTGCACTCAGAAAGGTTTTTCAAACAGTGCTGGCCTCTCTCCCCTGTAGAGACCTTAGCTCTGAACTACCTACCAACAACCTGGGAAGTCAGCCAGAACCAGTTTTAATCTAAGTGCCTGTAGGGGAAAAGGGGAAACCTTTTCACAGATTCCTCTGCAGAAATGAAGGATCTGACACAGTTCTTCATTTCAACACTGCACAGTAAATAAAGTATCTTCAGAAATAGGATTTTTCATATATGGGGCCAAACACAGTGCTGGTGCCACCCCACTGTCCCTGGGATATGCAGAAGTGGACTTGGCCCCTATCTCCCTTAGGAAATGTGATGACTATTCCCTTCCCAAGGCAACTTCATACAAAGCTGGGCCGAAAGGAACTGCGCAAGATCAGAGTGCCTGGGGGAAAAGGAGCAACCCTTTTCTGCACGTCATTTCAGCTGAAATTTTAAGGAAGTAACCCTGTGCACCACAGACAGTCTGTTTCACACTGCTAGTTCTTCAAATTACTTTAAATTACACACACTCAAATAGAAAAGGATGGCAGTAAACAGGATGCTGTAACTAAACATTGCTCCTTAACAGGTAGCAGATGAGATGCCAGCTACACCATACAATGACATAAAAGCCAAACCGATCTTCCTAATATTTCTCCTTCACATCCATTCAATAAAAAGAAAGCTCTTATTTGCAGCCTGTCATGGAGAACTCTGAACACTACTGGGTTTTTCCTTTGGGTTCCTTATTACTTATCTAATTTTCTTAGCACATTTCTCAAGAGTCATCCATGGACTTTTCTAAGCGTTTATATTTTTCTCCACTTTTTCTCAGTCCCAGTATTCCTATAGAAATGAAAGCAACTGAACACACTATCCTCACCCTCATTTATCTGTTTTGTTTCAGAAGACACAGCTCTTTGTTTGGACAAACAAGACAACTCGACACATTTTCTCTACACCACAACCCATCCTTCTCACTTCTCCATGTAGTCATTAGCTCTCTTCATCTGTTATCTGCTCCCTGGGTAAGTTTACCAGCTGCAAAGCAGTGCAGATACAAAGAGGGAAGGTGAGGGTTTATGTGATAATACACATCGTTAGCATAGACAGGGCAGCCTGACTCACCAGAGCTGAGAGGAGTCCTCGATGAGGAAGTCTTGAGTCCTTGATAAATCAAATTACAGCCACTAATGCCTGCTGGTGAAAAGGCCCACACAAGGAGGCCCATCATTAGAGTTATGGCATGTTAGGTGTTAGTATAACGTCACCTTGCCTGTGCAGGGGCTGTAGGGAGCATCTTCCCAAAACCATTGCTGCTGGAAGAACTGCTTAGCAGAGTTTTGCTGTCTCATGGCAGCCACTATTGGCTCAGATTCATTTTCTCTCTTCACTTAATGAAAAGCAAATTTCTACAGCATGTAAAATAAATGGCCCATAAGTCAAGTTATTTTAATGCATTTTTTTCAAAAACAGGTTCTCATGGCAGGGGCAGCCTCTGGACCTGCCTCTG
>NW_009970717.1:1038636-1048819 GCF_000747805.2 Chaetura pelagica
TCTCACTCCTCAACAAAAGGATAACCAGCATTTTCGCACCTCAATAGAAAGCAACACCACCTCCCTCCTGTTACCAGCTGCACCTACTCTCAAAAGCAATCTTTCTTTTTTTCCCTTCAATTTCCTGTCAGGCTTTCCTTCTCACTCCTGCCATTGCTCAGTCTGCAAGGCAATGTTCTAGGACCATGTCTTGTTCTGGTTCCCAGAGAGTATCATTTTCTGGTAGGATGAGATTTCCCAGCACCCTCAAGCCACTGCGTGTTTTCCCTTCCTTTTTCTAACATAGACCTTATCACCTCATTCTTGCTTACCACTCTTATCCCCCTTATTACTTTCCCCCCATTTTTCTGTTGTTCCTTTTTTTCCTCTTCTCCCTCTTCCCTTCAACTTTGCTTCTCTTTTTTCTCCTTGCCCCATTCCATGGAAACTTTTGGGCTAGATGTATTGTCTGCTGTGGTTAGGGGGAAGCAACAAAACAAGACTATATATACATACACAAAAAGCAAGGCATAATCTTAGTGTTCTCTCCTCCTAGTGCTAAATTCCCAAAGCCAGAAGGCTCCTGTTATCAAAACAATTTTAAATAAAGCTAAGGAGAGAACTAAATGGCAAATAAATACGACATTAATGCCCACTTCTGGAGCACTCAGCTCCTCCCACTTCAGCAGCTGTATAGCACATCAGGCTCCACACTTTCATCAGCTCCAGCTCTGCAGAGGTGTCTCCATTTGCCTGCGTGTTCCCCATTCTTCCAAAGACGATATGGACACCCTGTATTGCCAGATAAGCAATATGTGTCTCTTTCTTCCCCAAGATCAAAATGAACATGCTAATTTATTTTCTATTACAAGCTGCAGCACAAATGAGAGAGGGAGAGAGAGTGAGCTCTGCTCTTGGCTGTCTGCTCACTCTACAGACAGACTCTGCCTTCCTGCACACACTTGGCCAACATGTCCCACGCTTCCTGAGTAAACCCTTAGATACTTCAGCATAAGGTGGGTCTCAGTAAATAACTACAACTCTGAGATTACATGATTTTGTGCAGACTTACACTTAAAGCAAGTGAAACCTAACCTACCTTCTACCCATATCCTTTTAGGACGGACCCTCACCAGCTGGACAGTGGGGAGAAGCACATCAGGGTGACGCATTCCCATCACAATCAATACAATATTGACTGTAAAATAAAAGTGCTTTACTTGGAAGCCATGTCAGAAAAAACAGAGTGATGCCAAAAGATATTTTTTTTAAGGCCTAAAGACAATCAGAATAAAAAAGTAGAAAGTAATTGTCCTCTTTTGGCAAAAAACCTGTTTCCTAGTTCTTGGTATGTCTATTACCTAGTTTCCATTAGGAGATATTATACTTCATAATGAAATAAACTTCAAGGATGCTGTGGGATCAAACAGAAAGTTTACTGTATTCTGACAGCAGCAACTTCAGTGAGGTTACAATGCAAGCTGGCAGGCTTAATTAAAAGGGGTTGACATATTATCAGAGTTCCTATCAGTGATCTGTATCCTTGCTTTTTAAGGTACAGAAAGGCAAATAATTGAGTGTTGTGTTAGTTATAGAATCATCCTGGTTGGAAAGGACCTTCAAGATCAAGTCCAACCATAACCTAAATCCCTCTACCATAACCTAATTTACCCATTCAGTGCTTAAATCTTGTCACTAAGCCCTGTATCTACATTTCTTTTAAACACTTCCAGGGATGGGGACTCTACCACTTCCCTGGGCAGCCTGTTCCACTGTCCAACTACTCTTTTGGTAAAGAAATTCTTTCTAATGTGCAGCCTAAACCTCCCTTGGCACAGCTTCAGGCGATTTCCTCTCATCCTGTCATTATTCACTTGGGAGAAAAGGCCAACTCCCACCTCCCTACAACCTCCTTTCAGGTAGTTGTAGAGAGCAATGCGGTCTCCCCTCAGCCTCCTCCTCTTCAAACTAAACAATCGCAGTTCTCTAAGCCTCTCCTCATAGGACTTAGAAAACAGTTTGATCTGCAAAGTGACAAGCTAGAGTCGGGTCTCTCCAAAAATCAGAGGAGAAGGGAGGGGGAGGAGGAGAGTTTCTTGAACCCTACAAACAGCTTCCTAACTAGAATAGGAATTACTAAAAAAGAAAGGTCACTGGCATCTACAGCATGTAGCTGTGGATTTCTCATCAGTGTCTGGGGAAGCCATCCAGGAGATCACCTGTTAGAGGGACCGGTATGAACAAATCAGATACAAGACTGAGAACATTTACATTGCACTTGGTGCTTCAGGTCTGTCACGCTATAAAGCATTGCTTCATGCTTTACCATATTGCTCCTGGAGCCTAAAAAGACATCTGACATACTAAGAAACCATCCAAAATGAACACGAGGGCAGCGTCTGACCCTGGATGATATAAAGGAGACTTTCAATACAGTGTTGAATTAACAGTAGCACAGAGGTGTCAACCACTTTCAGTGTACCAGGAAAATCAGTTTGAGAGAGCCAGAGCAAACACTATTTGTGTCTCTTTTATTTCTGCATATTCTTCTTTTCTGGCACTTACAGAAACAAATGCAATCCCCAGTGCCATAAGCCTTTGCCCCAGGAGCTGGCACTCACATACAAAGGATAAGTATTTGTGTGCTGGCTGTTTGGGGCACTGTAAAAGGGCCCGCAGAACAGGTACTTGCTGTGCTCTAAATCAGTTCTTCCAGCTATGCAGCCAGCAGCCTTGTAATGGAAAGTTAAAATACAAACACAAGCTGCTATTTTAGTGCAATCACACAAATGCAGCAGCTTGTGTTCTCTCTTCCTTTATTTCCAAAATGGACAGAATGCTTGAATCAAGTTACAGATATTCCTTTTTCTTTTTCCTCCTTTTTTATTCTCCCTAAGTACCTGGTCAATTAAATATCGCTTACACAAGTAATTTGTACGTGCCTTATTCCTGCAGTGACAGTTGACAGTGTTCAGACTACAGGATGCCAAAATCTGTTTCCCCTAGATAGTCAAAATACAAACAGAAATCAAAATCAGGCAGACTAATAAAGGATTATAAGAACTGACAATGCTTTGTAAATTTGAAAGGTTACATAGCTTATTTCAAAATAAAACTGAAATCCTGATTTTGCCCTGAGCTTTTGCCTCTCCTTTGCACATTTAAAGGCATTCTTCCCTTTGTCATATGGATAGTTGTTCACGAAGGAGTTCACTGATATCACCTTGCTTATCTAGTCCAGATGGCCGAAAGTGATGAAAATCCAAAGGTATTCCAGGAAGTGACCTGGGAGATCCTTTTGTGATCAAAATTCAGGGAAGACTGGAAACATCACTGCTTTAGCTCTAAAGGAAACCTGTGCACCAAGGCAGCAGCTGATTTTTAAAGGACAACAGCAAATTCTCCCCAGTTGACAAGACATCTGCTACAGTATTCCACAATCCCCAATTTACAAAGGAAATAAGAGCTAGATTGCATCACATATGTCAATAACCAGGATTTTTGCCTTCTTACCCTTCAGATTCTGTTACCTTTAATGAGGCAAGATGACAATGCCTGTTCAGAAATGAAAACTGAGAGAGAGGAAGCATGGAAAAATCTACAGGCAGAAGACAGCTTACTTCCCCCCCCTCCCCCCCCTCTTATTTGGCCTGCTAGCTTTCCTTGGAGAACTTGACCAAACTAAAAAACACAGATCTGTCCTGCCCTCACACTCTGTGTGTTTAGATATATAGCACCTCAGCCCAAACCACACCAGGCTCTGCAAAATAAAAATTAAATAAACAGGATTTTGCAACACAAAAGCCACCCTCTCGCTTTTGCTGAGTACTATTTGAAATAAAGATGGATCATAATGTGAGTCATTTATCTCTCCTCTCTGATGCATTCACACACACGCCTACCACTGCAGGGGGATTGAGAGAAGTGACCTGAATCTCAAGCACCCTTGGGTTTGCAAACAAAACCCAACCAATGAGGTTATGCAAAGCCAGAACTAAATCTGTGGCTTCTCCTTTACCCCCCATGTTTCTCCTCCTAGTATTTCAGCCAGTGAAAGTACAAGAGAAACAAGGAATGGTACCACATAATGAAACTGTGTATCATACAATGGAGCCATCTGACACTCCCATTTTACAGGAGAGATACTCAAGCAAGCAGACTAGGTGAAGAAATTTTTTTTCCATAGGCTCAGCCTCCCCCTGAAACAAGAAAAGGGAAGGGAAGGGAGGAAGGGAGGAAGGGAGGAAGGGAGGAAGGGGTAGTAGAGCTGGTAATAGTAAGATGAGAGGGAAACAACTGCAGCAGCAAAGGAAAAGAGAAGGGGTAGAAAGGAGATCTGGTGATCTGGTCAAAGGTGGCTTTGTTTCCGTAGTAGGTGTATGTAGGGATGGATGGTGCAGAGGCACATTGCTTGAGGTAAAGGGGAGAAGGGAAGAGAGACAGAGGAGAGAAGATCCGTGATAAGAGAGCAGGAGCCAGGCCTAACTTGAGGCTAGGAAAAGCATTGTTTATGACACACTGTGGTTATTTTGCTTTGGTTGGTTCTCAGGACGGTTATTCAGGAGCAGGCTTACATGCCTACACTGTGCTCCCTCTCTGCTGAGTCATCCCACTAACTTACAAAACACATAAAATCAAGAAGAACTAATGCAAGTGTCAGGAGACCTGCCCGTTTCTGGAAGCCTAAAAAGAAGCTTATTTATGTCACCTATGAAAGAGCAGTGACACGTTTCTTCAGTAAGAAAATATGCTTAATGCAGTATTAAGCATATTTTTCTCCAATTCATCTTTCCAGTATGATTCATTCCACTCATCTTCTTGGAATAACATGCTTGGTGTCATCCCAACTGCTGCATAGCAAAGTCCATCACTATACTGGTAGATCAGGGTTTCATTTCTTGCCCAAACATGGACAATAAGGAGCCGCATGTGAGAGGGACACAAATTCTGTCCCTGAATTTTACTATCTGTGGAAATGACAAAACAAATCTATCCAGGACAGCCAGGTCATTCCTAAAAAGCCCCCTCCCCCCCCAATGACATAACTGGAGGGAATTTGAATAAATTCAGTGGAGACCCAAAGTTTGAACAGTGAAGCACATCACTCACAACAAAGTATGCCTTAGAGAGCAACGCTACTTGGCAGAACCAAGCCCTGCAGGTTTAGTCCTTTAAAGAGCCATTAGAAATTACCCATCTCAACCACCATTCTTCAAGGATGGACAAAGCAGGAGCAGTAAAATACTTCAAACCCCAGTGCCCTCGTATGTTGTTGTGGGGAGTATCTCAACATAAATCCTTGTATGTTCTGCTGAAACAAACCCTTTCAGCACTTACCCAGTGTAATGTGGACAAAAGCTACAGCTCCTGGTTACTCCAGGTTACTGATGAAGTTTCCAAAGAGCAGTTTTGAGGACAACTTTTTTTTTATTCTGGGTCTGGCAAGTTTGGCTGTTCTCACTTAGACAAAATCAAATGCTTCTCAGGCTTTCCTGCCTAAACCACATTGTTCCTTCTGGTTTGGCTATATTTTATTAAATAACTGATGTCTTCTGTCTCTAGGGAACAATTCATGGCTGCTACCAAAGCATGAACCGTATTATCTAATACTTCGCTTCCAACTCTGTCTTTTGAGGCTTTTATAAATTTTTTTCAGGGATTTTTATTTTGTTCCCTAATAATAGTTTGTGCACCCAACAGTTTGTCTCATCAACATCCTTTGGTCTGATAAAGATACTGCTTCTACATATAAACCTTGCCACTTCTGTTTTCCAGAAGCAGCATTGCTCCAGGGGCAGGAATGTCATATTTTCTTGGTTTTGGTTAACTTTCAGAAAATGCACTCTTATTCTGGTTTCTTCTATCCCTAGCACCACATACCATTGGACTTACTCTCTTCCATGACCCTAGCTGACACTGTCCCATTCCCCAACCTGCCAGGCTCACCCCCACTGGCTGGCTGCAGTATAAGCCATTTTCAGAAAGCTTCAGAGGAAAGCTCTGTTGCCACAGTCAGGCACGGTGACTCTAAAGCAGCATCAACACAATAATATCAGATCCTAGGACTGGTCATAGAAGAAATTTAACTCTAGTCAAAGCATCTACATAGTTCCAGGTAGTTGTTTGAACCATAGCTCCACCAACCAGCATGCACCTATTTTAGCTGGCATCAAAATGAATGGGATCTTGCACATGAGCTTGCTGTGTAGTTTATGTATGAGCCTCAATTCCAGGTGCCTCAGCAACCCACTATGAGTTGCTTTTCACGGGAAGGATCCAAAGAGAAAGAAGAATTAGAAATCTGGAAGACAACCTGGCCTAAACTTGCTTTAGGCTTTCTTATAATGCTTGTAACTGCTTTGTTGCACTATTCTGGATGTACCACTCAGGGAGCTTTGTTCCCAAGATCTACCTTTGTGTTTCTGCAGTATTTTAACAACACTGAGGGGAGGAAGATGGAAGAACAAAATGAGCACTTAGGATTTCCTAGCCTGTGGATTTCCCTGATCTCAGGAAATCTACCAGGTCACAGATAAATACAGGCAGACATATATACAGATGTATCTTTTTCTTCCCTCATAAACCTCAACTGCTTTTGCTGCTTCTATAGGAGACTGATTTTGAAATATCCTTTCCAAGGCTGGGACAGATGTTTCCAGTGTTGGGGTTTATTAAGTTCCTATGGCAGCTACTTCTAAGGCTGCTTTGTCATACATTTCTTTGCAAGAGACTTGAAGAATGGCAGAGAGTCTTTGCAGATAAGGATTTGAATTGCAACCTTTACACTAGAAGAGTAATAGGAACATTGGGGAATTAAACAAAATTATATTTTTCCTAGATGTCTACTTAAAAAGGAAAAGTCAAGATTTTACAGATGCCCCAGAGACAAACTATTACATTATATCCCTCACAGTTCTTATTTGAGTAGTGTCTGCTTGAGCACCTGAAATAGCACAGAATCATTCATGAAGAATGGGCAGGAGAGACTGTGTCCCATCAATATTTCAAGCTTGGTTATCAAATCAAGAGAAATTCATGAGTTCTGCTCCAGCTCAACATTTGCAGGTTTGATACTATTGTTTGACAGTTTAGGGGTTTTTCCCACTGCATTCGCATTGTCTTTAATATTTTATATAATCTTCCAGTTGACGCTATTGTAACATTCATTAAAATTTTATTTATTTATTTATTTATTATTTGGCTGCATTAACCAATTTTCTCTTTTCTCTTTCAGCAGGGAGAAATTCACACTCATTTGCTATTTGTGGGGTGATGACATAGTGTGAAGAAGCAGTAATGATGACTGACTGATAGAAGACACCATATGTTCTCTTCATTTTTGCTCTGTGCTGTTTTCTGAGAGATGAATAAAGACTCAATATAAGATGAACTTTCCTATACCATATAATAAAAAAAAATAAATACTGTTTTCCAAATAATTGGCAGGATGGGGAAAATAATATTTTTTTTTTCTAAAGCACTGAGATGGTATTGCTATAAATACTAGGCTCCAAATCACAGAGAATTTCCAGTCTTTCCCCCCCGAAATATTTTACATATGTCTAAGCACCAAAAAAAACTTTACAATCAATTTCAACTTCTCTCAAGTGTTTTCCAGCCTTCTACAGCAAAACATTCTGAAAATGTAAGTTGTATTTTCCTACGACTTAAAAAGGTAAACAATTCCTTCAATTTTAAAAATAAATTGTTTTTTTTATATATATATACACACACACATATATATATATATAATTCTAAATGAAAATTTGTGATGTATGATAAACAGCAATTCTGGTTATAAGCACACTACTAATATGACTAGATCACAATAGCAGATTATATGCTGGGATGTTTCTTTACACCCTGAGTGTATGAGTCGTGCAAGTAATAATACCAAAGATTCTCTTCAGTAAATACTGCATTTAACATGTTTTAATCTCAAAATAATTAGAAATCTAATTTCATGTTAGATTTCACCTGAATTAAAAGATTTTCATGTTACAGAACACACATTTACCAAGTCTATTGGTTTCTTGTATAAATATTTAAAAATATTTTTCCACTCTTATTTAATTCTGTCCTCTCAAAACCGAGGCTTTTTGATTGTTGCTCTTCCTCATAACTTTCTAATAACCACTAACTAGCACTTAACTACAGCCAGTGCCATATATGTATCTGCTCATGTTATTAAGCAGTCAGGAGCACAAACAAAGAAGTAAACAAAAGAGATTCACGTTGCCTTCTGTTCCACTGGAGACAGAAAAAAAAAAGAAAACCAATCCTCCCAAATACAAAAAATAAACTGCAGAAATCATTGCTTTGAGATACCTTATTTTTCAGATTTTGCAAGTAACGGATTCAAAATTGAAAAGAAATGTAATTGTGAGTCCTGCAGCATGTTGAGCAGAGAACTTGCTGTAACTGGACCTAGTGTCAGGACTCTTACTTGGGCTTTGTTTTCAAGGTATTTTATGGCATTTTTCATAACACAACCTGAATAAAGAAAACACAGCCTCATCCAGCTCACCCTTGTCACAAAAGTGGCTGCCACAGATGTAGCAGGAAAGTTTCCTTACGCCACACACAGGAGTTGGTCCTCAGAATACAGTGTTTTCCCCAGTCACCTGCCATAGCAACAGACATCAAGCAGTGTTTTACATTTATAGTATGTAACTAAATGCACTTTCCCCAGTTTAGACTTACTTATTTTTGCAGTTAAAGCCTATGAGCCAGCCCTGCATCACAAAGATGACAGAAGACGCCGAAGTAAAGCAATGATTGCAGTTCTCATATAAGGAACGTGTGTTATTCTTCCTTTGAACTCCAAGTGGCATGAATGCATCTCCCCCTGGAAAGCTGTACCACGTGCACTTTTTTATTACAATAGAATTACATAAAGTCTGATATCAAAACTCTCAATCAAATGTTCCATTCATTGGCAAAGAACTGGTTTGCTTAAAGACTACTGGTTGGGTCCCTAATCAATACCCTAATAAAGAACATCCACTTAGTCGGAACAATTGATTGCTAGGGAGCAGACTAAGGGCAATGTATTTCTGTTAATCTAGACAAAGGATAAATGTCATACTTTATTTATAAGACACACCTGGAACTACTCAGAGGGTTGTAAATAGGATCCACCTCGACATGCATTTAGCACTATATGCACAAGATGCCTTATTAAGGATGGATGGCAGGTATGTATGTCAACACAACGCGGCTGGCTTTGTCTGCCAGCAAGCCTAGCTGCTGCTCCCTCTGGGCTGCCAAAGCTCAGCTCCACAATTCTCTGGCAGAAAGGGCAGCTCCAGGGAGCTGCCACTCCCGAAGTTGAGGAAATGGGTCCAGAACACAGCATAGCTCCTTGATGCACAGGCTCTATTTTGTCTAACTCCGGTTTTCTTGACTTCATCCAGTGGCTGCTTCGTTACAAGTAGCAATAGCCAGGCGTGCCACAGAGGCTGTTCTTGGGGATTACAGCCATACTCTGCTTTTCCTGTTATTAGACCATTTATTCAGCTGCACAGTTTTGCAGGAAAAGCCTCTTGGTAATTTAGGGTGGAAAATAGCCAGCAGAGAGGGCAAAAGGCACCTTCTGTGCAGTTACTCCACAGTTCACATTCCAGGCTCTAGACAAGACACCTTGGTCCCCACCGTGCCCTGGCTACAGCACATCTGCTCGCATTTATTGTTTAGAGAGCACCATCACTTCAGTTCTCTTCCTGTTACTTGTACTGTTCCTCCCCTTGGGGTGTGCATTCACAACCACCTTCTTTTGGGAGTGTGGGCTACCGATCTTCCCAACTGGTCACAACATACATTTATTTTCAAAAACGCTGTAAGATTGCAGACGGGAGGGGGGCCGTGCCCGGCAGGGTGCTGTTAATCACACTGATCCTTACCCCGCTCCTCCCAAAAGACACCCTGCCCACCCGGCAGCAGGGAGACAGAGGCTTCCCCCTGTGCCCTGCCCGGGACCCTCCCTCCTTCCCCTGCAACGTCCCATTCGGGGGTTGCAATATTTCGGCCAGAGACGCCCAGGCACAAGCTCGCGATGCAGTTTCACAGCAGGAGCCGTGTGCGCGCCTGCACACACACACACACACACACACCCACACCCACACACACGCACGCACGGATCGCACACGCACACACACACAGCTCTTTCGGCAGCCCCCGTTCCGCACGGCGGTAATTTGCCCTT
>NW_009970717.1:1049413-1091973 GCF_000747805.2 Chaetura pelagica
GGTAATTGGGGGGCGGAGGGGCAGGTGCGGTGCTCGGAGCTTCCCCCGTCCCGCTCCGATCGCGACCGACCCAGCCCCGCTCGGGCACCGGGGTCGCGGGGCGTCAGCTCCAGGACCCCAACTTCAGGTGGGGGATGGAGCCGGCGTCTTAGCCGGGCGGACCGAGCTCGCGGGGCCGCGTCTGCCGTGGGTTTCTGTGGCGAAAAGAACAGGATCTAGTGGAGAAATGCCGGCATCTCCCTAGACTGGAAATCCAGTTCACCCGGAGTTCCAGCTATGAGTAAGCAGGAGGGGGGTGTTAAGGCACCTTCGCATTTCTAGAGTTTATTTTCCATCTGTAGGGCAGCAAGGCTTTGCTGCTCTCCCGTAGTTTTGCTTCTTGGCAAGACCTGCGTTCACCTGCCTGGTGGCATTGCCAGCTGGGACCTTGCGATGCCACCTCACATCTCACTCAGCCCCTAAGAACTCACAGACTGACCACACGCCGCCAAGAGTACTCTTGCCCTCGCCTGTTAGCACCGCTGTGCCAGCGATGGGCAACCAGACAGCCCAGGCACCTCGCTTACATCTGGGATTCCCCAGTGCTGGCTGTGCAAGTACCCAGGAGCAGACCCAGTCACAGCTGCATGCTTTTTTTTTTTTTTTTTTTCCAGCTTTTTCAGAGGTTAGGAAAGCCCCTTATTATAACTGTATGATAATGTTGCTTTCTGTCTGTAGCTGGCTTGTGTGCAGACTAACATGCTTTAAAAAAAGAGATGCTAATTTTCTTATGTTAGATGCTTATGCTGAAATGCTTGTATTTTATGGCAAGATTTAAAAGTTGCAGCTCTTTCAAGAACAAACTGTATATATAGGACAGTGAGGGAGGATGAATGGTAAATCCAAACAGTCTCAGAAGTGAAAATTCTAAATGCAGTTGCTAAATCCATTTTGTTTATTAATGACACTCACCATTTGATTAGAAAGCTATTCCCAGTTTATCCTGGGAAGATTTCATTTTGTCAGATGCCTGGCATCTCATCAATTCCATTCATGTCCCTGGGATTTTCTCTTTTCCAGGAGCAGGCCACAGCAGCTCCCTGTGTTGGGGATAACCGTTAAGCTCTTCTTTTGAATTCATGAGCTTCCAAATTAAACTTTTGCTGACACCTGCTACCTAGCCTGGTTGAGCAGAATGACAGTATAACCCTGGCCACTGGAGCTCCACCACCAAGTGAAATAAATGGCAAACAAAAATAGGTGTAAAGTTCCCAGGCTAGGTCAGACAACAATTTGGGGGAGCTCTAGGAAACTGTGGTTACTGGAAATATAATCCAAGTCTGCTTCTAATGGAGCAAACTTTCCAACAGCAATCAGACAGGGATTAAATCCATAGAGTAGATGGCAACGGAGATTAATAATCATCATCATCAGCTAGCTGATGTAATCAAACAGAACAAAATGAGAGTAAACAAAAAACTGGCTCCCTCTCCCCCTCAAATCTAGTTCCATCCAGTGTCAAGGATCTTTCCTTAGTGGTTTCAAGAGCCAAAAAATTTAGCAGGTGTCATAACATAAGGTCAAGACTTAATTATTTATATGGAGACATCAATCATAGTGTGGGGATGATTTATTTATAAGTCACCAGAGCTGTAAAATGAGACAGTGAATTTCTCCTGCTTATTCCTGAAGGGGACCAGGAGGGTCCGAGCTATGGCCGAATGACCTTTGGAGCCTGCAGAAATTTCTGCCCGGCCCCATACAGAGGAGAGTTTTGCTATGCCTTTTAAATCATGTAACCAGAATGTCACTGGGGAAATCTCATGCATATTTGCTACATCTCAGTAATGAACATTTACTGATTATGGATTATCTGGAGAATTTCGCTTTTTAAACATTATTCAAATTTTTATGTTTATGTAAGCTAATAAGACTGAGGAGATTCAGTAACTACTCTTTGCCTTACGGTATTTGAGAAGTATATCCGTTGGGCTTAGCTCAGCATCTTCCAGAATCACTTCTAAAATACTAAAATAGAATTTTTCTGCCTGAAAAATACCCCTATCTGTACTCAGTATAATGCTCTTTGCTCACAATTAATGCCAAAAATCAATTTGCTAACATGCTTTTTATGTTTCTGCTGATCACAAACAGGATGGCACAGTAAAAGCTTTTATTGCCATCTGATTAGTCCACAGTGGTGGTAAGTAAATAGCTTGGGCTAGTACAGCTCTAAGACGCTCGTGCTGAATGCAGTGGATGCAGAGATGAGCAGAGTGTTGAGCACCAGGCATAATCCTGCTCTCAGAATCATTCAGCAAAATTTTATCAACCATATAAGCAGAAACAAAATCAGGCCCTTACATTTTCTGATCACTCGACGAAATAACGAACATGCGTGTGGGGTGTTTCTGAATCTCCTCCTCCTGGTTTCACACAAAGGGTTAATTACAGCCAGGGATTCTCAGAGATTTGTCCATTTGCGTATCTGTTAATAGAAATAGTGCTGCTGATCTTATTTATGTGATTATGTTTCAGATGGGGATGTGACTAACTTAGACTCAATTAAAGTGGTTTAAAAAAGGCAGAATACAGAAAGATGGAAAAGAAAGTTAGGGTAAAAACAAGTAGAGCTAGGAGGGAAGGTTTCTTTTGCTCTCCTCTCATTATCTCAAAACTCTGTGTAGCACCAACCAATAAGCTTTATCATTAAAAAAGACTATTTGAAGCATGAGGAGTATCACAGGGCAGCTCGTGATTCCTCTGAACTTCATGGCAGGATGCCATTTTGGCAAGAGCAAGTCAATAGGCTCTCCTGCACATCCATTATACAGTCCCACTGATCTTAAAAGATGACCATTTATCACTGTATCTCAGTGACAGAAATGTTAAAATAATATTTCACTGGTTTTGTAAGAGGGTGTAAATCATGGGTAAAAGGATGGATGGGCTGGCAATGTCTTCAAAGAGCAATTAAGACATTAAGAGTGTGGGAAAATATTTGTAGACATTAACCAATTGATGAGAAAAGTGGAATCTAGGACCTGATTTGGTTATAAAATCTTCTTCGAGCAACCTCTGGATCTTGCCCATAGAATATGAAAATGGAAGATTAATAGTGTTTCTCGTAGGCAAAACCAGTCAGATGCTTGTGAATACTGGATACACTTATAGCATTTAGTAATGCCAGCAATATTCAATATAAAGAGTAACAGATGAATGTATCTTGAAACAAGGCACTAGCAAGGCAGGTGGGAAATAATTTCCAAAACATTGCAGTAATCAGGCTGGGAGAAATGTAATAAGATGGTAAACATAATACAAAAGACCTAAGGGGCTTTAACTAAAGACAGAGTTAAAGCCTTAGGTTGATTCCCACTGATGCAAGACTGAGCCCCACTGTAGAGGAGGAAAGCCAGGATTCATTGCATGCAACCCCTGGCAAAGATGGCTTCCATGCTTCTCCACCCCTGTCATATCAGAAGGTAAAAGTGGTGATGAAATCACAGTTGTGTGCAAAGAGGAGAAAGGAGGGGAATCAAATTGTATTGGCTCAACTGCAAGAAAGAAATCACAGATTTCCCTGATCACACAGATGATGCCTAACTCGGGCTCAAAGCGAACCACGAAGGAAGGTGGCAGATTTCACAAATTAGTCATGGCAAAAATGGTGAATTTCACAGCTTGATGTGAATTCATGTTATAGGATGAAACAGCACAAAGTGATTAAGAGCTTTAACTGATACAAGTAATAAGCATGTGAGCCTGAGTCATCATCACACAGCAGCCGACATTTCTCCCTGGCTTCAGCTGAGCCATAGGAGCGACACCTTCATCAACCTCTTCCTGTTTCTGATGCTGAGCAGGAGCTGGTGGGGACAACCAAAGCCTCTCTCACAGGTGGTGTTACCTGACTTTTGCTGGTGAAACATTTCAATAGCTGTTACAGTGTGTTTTCAATAAAAGCTCTGTATAGATACTGAAAATAGATACTTGAACCTTACTGTACCATTTGCTTAGACAAAGAAAAAATTCTAGAGAAAAATGTCACCCTTATATCTTAAATTTTTTTCAACATACACTCTCCTATCATAGTTATTTAAAATCCATAGAGCAAAATGCAAGGAAAGTGAGTTAATACCAACCAGGACGAGGCTGCCCCAGAGAATTCCTCCTCCAGCAGCGTGTCCTTCAAACCCTTCCCCTCCGTGGCAGACTCTGGGCCAGCTCTGTCCCCCAGCAGCATGCCCCACAGCAGAGTGGCTTTGCAGCCTGCCAGGAAGGTTAACAAACCCCGGCGCTGGCAGACGGCACTGAAACTGCAACAAGTCATGAGCCCTTCTGAGAGCAGAGTGTGCCAGCTTCCCTGAGGCACCCTTGAGGGTGTTCCAGCAGAGTCGGGTCCGCTGAGCACAGCTGTATTAACATCATTGCAGGGAGAGGGGAAGCTGTTGAAGTTGCCAGGACCAAAGCCACAGAGGAATGTAATAGAGCAGTGCCAGTTCCTCCAAATCCCACCTGGAAGTTATTAGCCATGCACTGGAGGCAGCGGAACACCTGCATCCCAGAATAACAGAGCCCAGCTGAACCTCGGCTGGGCACCGCGCGGTCACAGCTCTACTCCTCCTCACCCAGGGCCAGGTGGAGAGGATTTTAAATTGTATGCTGAAGAAACACTCTGAGAGGAATTGATCACTCCTGAATGAGGATGAGAAAACAAAATTTGAAAATAATTAATGTTTCTAAGGCATTTCTGAAGGAATGACCTTGGACTCCTGGTAGAGAACTAGAAAAGGCTTGAAAAAAAGTGGGGTGGGGGGAGAAGCCCTCTTCTCCTGAATTGATTTCAAACTTGGCAGATTTAAGAAACCTTTCAGTAACACTTTGTGGATCAATGCTAATTTGATGCATTGGAGCTCAGCACTGTGCCAATTGATTGTCAAACTGGTATTAACTAGGTACTTTTAAAGTATGTTTATAACTCAAAGTCCATTAAATATGCAGACCTGACAATTACTGTTCCTCCTTTAAATACTTTTTTTGAAATGTGTATCACAGCATCCATAAATGGTCTTTCACTCTTCATCAGAAAGAAGCCTCACTCAGAGGTATGAGCCTTTCCTCTGGGAGAAGGGGCTGGAGGCTGTGCCTGTGATGAAGACAGAAGGCAGGCAGGGGGGTTGATTTGTGCTGCCAAAGAGCAGCACGACCATGATAAAATCTCTTAGGACCTGACGACCTAACCCCCTGATCATACAGTAACCAGCCTCATGGAAATCACTTAAGTAAGTAAATTACACTTGTTGAGAGAGCAGTAATTACTCATGTTGGGAAAGGTGGCAGGATCAGTTACATGAACTTTCTGAATGGTATTTGAACTTGAACGCCTGCAATCTGACATCCACTTAGCTTATAGCTAGGAGCTAAATAAAAGTTACTTTATTTTTTAAGAATTGCCACAGGACATCTTGGTTTTAAAATTTGGGTCCCTTTAATACCTGTACAGAAATAGTGTGAGAAATGTTGGGTTCTCCTTTTATTCAGTGTGACCCTTAAATGCAAAAAAAACCCTCTTATGAGTTGGGGGAATCAAAATTGTAGTTATCTGGGGACATGTATCTTTAGATTACTAACTTTAGACACCTATTTGTGAATATTTGATTTAATATGCCTTTGTTTTTATATACTGAAATGGGGATACTGCTCAGCTCAAAGAAGATAAATTATTTTCTCTGTTGCCTTTGAGTTCTTTAAAGGAAGATGTTACATAAATAATTATTTAATATACTTTAACTGGATTTTTTGCATGAGCTGAATTAGTAAAATAAATTCAGAAATGTAAAGGGTGCATCAGAAGTTAGACTACTGCATAAGAAGGGATGAAAACTACATTGCTCTTTCACTTGGTAACTGTTGTTTGTGAACCTTTGGACATCTCATTTCATTTCTTAGGCATCAGGAAATCTATTTTGTGAAAAGATCTATGAAATAAAGGAAGAAATTGTAAAAGTAGCATCCTGGTCAATAAAACATATGAATCTGCAGACACATACACAGGAGGATGCTATGAATCTCTTCTTTGTGTTGCAGTTCAGAAGAGCAGTTATTATTGCCAAAGGCTCAGAGAAAGGAGTACTTACAGAACGCAGCCCTTCCTTTCTTGCAGCAGAAATATATTTGCCTGGTTTCTCAAGTAACAGAAGAGATAATCCTGTACTAATCTGCAGTGACTGAAACCTGCTCATCTGCAGGTTACCACAGCATTGGGGTGTAAGACAGAGCATGACCAACTATTATTTCATCATTCTGTCTCCCACTCCAGAACTTAGTGCATCCAACACAGATTTCTACATCTACCAGCTCTAGGGAAAGTTCTTTCTCTACCATCTCTATGACGTTTTACAAATATTTGGATGTTTTTTTCCAGCTTTCTCCAAAAGTATACTTTGTCACACTCACATCCAAAAAAACCAACTGTCCAGCTGCAGAAGCTAGTTTATTACTTTTCTGGCTTTTCTTCACAACAGCTATTCAGATCACATTGTTAGTGTTTCTGCCTAATAGTACCTTCCCTGGTTGCAAAGCCCTGCCACAACATTTTAGAGAATCTGTTATAACTTAGTAGCAAAATGGTTCACATTTACTTATTAGTAATGCTGTAAAATCCATCTGAGGAAGCTGCTATCCAATATATTACTACTCTTCCCTGCCTTTACACAGCCCTCCCCAAACTGTCCAGCATCAATCCCCTGCTCTCCATCACCTAACTTAGTGCCAAGATGGGAAGATGGCAGCTGTCTCAGCACTTAATGCCAGTATTCTTCTTTTGCAGACAAGAGGGAAGGGCTTTGCTTTCAAGCATCCCCTTTTCCCACAGAGACAGACAATATTATATCTAACATCTTTAAATACATATCTTGGAGTTTACTGTGTGGTGGTGAGATGCAGAGGTTTAAGAATTGTGATACCAAAATTTACATGGCTCATTTAAATTCTGAAGTAACTTTTGCATCCTTAAAATAACAATTCATCCTTTTCTCATAAAAACTATATACTTTTAATGCTTTGGAATAGCACTGCCTGTAGCATTTCATGTATGCTGCAGCTTCTGGAGGTCTCAGCATTAGGTCTTCTATGTGCATTGAACATATCGAAGCTACTGCCTAATAAGCATGGAACTTATGTCCAGTTCTTCTAATTCTGAACTTTACACAGGAGGTCCACAGCACTGATGGCAGTTTGTAAATAGCATCTAGAAGGAGTAAATAATTACACTTACCTGCACTTGTTCTAACTACATTCCTGTTAACCTCCATTGCAGCATTTTTACTTCAATATATGAGAATAAGCTTGTAGTTCCACCTTTGGTTTACAATAGGAGAAATCTGAGCTTAAGTTAATGTCTGGAGTTATTTCAGGTCTCTCTTATAATATCAGTATGTTGTTAGCACTGAAATTCATCCAGTTTTCATAAATATTTGATAGGGCTCTATCATCATACTCATCATCATTTTGGAAGAGGATCCCCCTGCTATTGCATCCCATTTCTGAGTTGTCATGAAAAGTCAGTTGGTGATATTTCAATCAGAGTGTTCTTATAACAAATTCCATTCAAATTCTGTCTGAAAGGGAGTTAAGGTTTCATCCTGCTGCTTAGAGAATGATATGCTAAATGCAGCTTCCCACGGGCTTGGCTGCAGTCCAACACTTTGTAATTTATAGTTCTCCTTCCCGATTCTGGCTGTGACCTTGGGACCCAACTCTGAAGTTTCTTCAGCTGCCTGCACTCTTTGTAACACTGCGGTCCCGGAGTCCTCGCCCCCGTCCCACCAAGCAGAGCCCAACAGTGGGGCAGCTTGTGGTAAATCAAGGTCAGCAGATCTCCAGCACTTGAACAGGTGGGGAGCAGGAAGCCAAGGGGAACACTCCTTTTCTCACTTGTGCTAATAGGAGCAAATCACAGAACATTGTTCTTAAATGACAGAAATTATTAGCTGACTTCAAAGCATAAAATGCATTTACAGAAGCGGTTTAAATTATATTAGCCAAAGGCATTTTCTGTAAAGATAGCCACAAAACAGCTCTAATTGGAGATCTCCATACAGCTGTTGTGCCCTGTGTATTTATATTGGTAAAATAACTTGAAAGATTATGTTAACATGCAATTAAAAAAATAAGCTTTAATGCTATTACTGATCTTATTGATAGTATGCCAAGGTGCCTAAGATGCTTTACTGAGAAATGTGTGTGTCCATGGCCAGAGGAGCTGACAACCCAGATTGTAACATACGTCATTTTTAACAGAAAAAATTATGTAATTGAGAGAAGTTATTGCCCCTTGAAGATTACATTCATTATAGATTGTAGCAGAGATATGGCTTTAGAATGACTGTAGTTCCCTTCAGTTAAATAGCCATTCAGAAATATGATCATTTGAACTTAAGTATCTAGCTGCAGATTGTTTTAAAAAAGTTACTGAATGAAAGCAACCTTGGGGAAAGTGCAGCAGATCCACAGAGCTCTTTTGTTATTTTACTCTTTCCAGATTTTTCAAGGACATATCTTCTGGAAATGTTTGTGTGTACCTATCTGGATTCCTTACAATGGGGAATACTTTTAAAATAAAAGAGGTGACTTTTAAAATAATTATTTTTAAACTATTTTGGATTTCTTATTTCACTAGTCATTGTCAGGGAGTTTCAGCACAGCAAATGATACAGATTTAGCTTTAAGACAGAAAAGAAAACTTATAATTGTTTTTGGTCTTCAAAGTATTGCATCACTTTAGTGATTGGCATTTACCCATGAACAAACCTCTATAACCCAGTCAGACCTCTGGCTTTACACAGATCTCTTTTGAAACGCTACTTCTATTACCTGTTATGAAGACATCAGAGAACCATTACATTAAGCCGTTCTTTGTAAACAAAAAAACAACCAAACCAAGAAATTCCCTCTGCTCATCACTAAGATACCACTGGCAAAACACACATCAACTCCCTGGATCAGGCTAAAAATGGTGACCCACTAATGAAGAACTTCAGCACAGATTCATTAGGCTTTTCCATTTCACTAATAACACACCAAAAATTAAACAACTGAAAGAGTACAATTGTTTCAGATGCAGTGTTGCTACTCCAGTGCTTCTTCTGGACTAGCACTGAAGATGCAGCAGGGTCACATTTAGTATCTCCTGTTTGCTTTTGTACAATGTGCTGCAGCTCTTGGTTTTCCCCCAGTCCTGCAAGCACAGGTGGCAGCTGCTGAGCAGTCATGCAGTGATGGACCATGGTACCTCATTGTAAAGAAAGCACCGAAAGAGGGGTGTCATGAAAAAGACATCTCTTCTCTGGCAAGTTAGGGGCAATGCCCACAAGTGAGCTTTGTGGAAAGGCCCTTAGACAGCACCAGTGCTGAATGTGCACACACCTTTGCTGTGGCTCTTGAGAGGGAAAGGGCAACAGGCAGTATTTGTGGATGGTTTCTATCTAAGAGGTTTCTGTGCTGTACACCGAGTATTTATTCTGGCAGGAGTTCTGTAATTGTGCTGTAAACCACCCTGGGTACTGGTTGCTGTGTACCCAACAGTTTGACTAGATGCCAGCCAATGGCAAGCTCTGTGATGATTGTGTATAATTTCTCAACAGGATCCCTGTGCCTGTGGGCAGCAACAACCTTCCTGCTTCCTCTCATGCTCCTCCAAGCAACTGAACCCCACCTCCAGACTGTCTTCTGGACTGGGAACTTGCTGTCATGTATTACTAGCACACCTTATGAAGTGTGTTGGGCCCACACAAAAACACCTTTCTCTCACATGTTAGAGAATTAATATTAGCCTGTCTCAGGTCTGGCTGACCCCATTCCCTTGGATTTTTAGGGCAAAGAGAAGTAGTAGGGAGAGCCTGTGCAGTTGTGACCCACCACCAGAGCTCCTACTCACTTGTTTCCTCTGGGAAAAAAGCCACCTCTTAAAAAATTCCTGCTCAGCCCTGGAAATCTCATTCTTTCAAAGGAGACCGAACAGAGTTGGCTTTTGCAGTTTCTTCCAACTTTTCAATGTTGAGTTTTTTATATGTTTACTGGTATTATTAATGCAAACCTCCAGATCCTCATCCTTCAGTGACTTCGAGATTTCCTTCTCTAATTATAATCTGTCATATCAGCAGCCCTCTTGGCTGGATTTGCCTTAGTAACAACTGCTGCTTCTCCCTGCAGTTCTCCTGACACCTCTGTCAGTGGGATGGAAAGCCAAACTCAGTAAGAAGGGACAACATGGAATCCAATCATGTTTTGATGGGAAGGGGAAGTGCATGATGGATAAAGGAAATAAGTAAAAGACAGCAACAGAGGAAGCAGCTGGGCCAGTTCAAAGAAAGAGCTCTGCCTTGTAGTTCCATGTAGCAGCACTCTGAGATTACCTGGAGCATAGCCTGTGAGACCAAGAATAACTCTTTCAATCTGATCTAGCTCTTGTGTGTCTGATTAAAGCCTCTCTTTTTCCAGTCATATGCCATCTCACTGCTGGCATAAACCTGGCAGTTATGCTACACTGGGCACTTTCCCTGTTTGGCTGTTAAACTGCCCTGTTGCTTTCTTTTGTCAGGGCTCCTTTTTCCCCTCTAACACCTCACCTAAACTTCCTTTTTCTCAGCTTCAGGCCATTGCTCCCTGACCTACAATTTTCCGCGACTGTGAATACTTCCCTCCCTTCATTTCTATTGTTACCTTGAAGGTATTTATAGAGTGTGATCATATTCCCCCCTGAGCTTTCTCTCACTGGACTCTATGAATTTAGCTTTCTCAGCCTCTTCACACATTATGTTCTCTAATCCACATATCATTGACCTCCTTTGTTTTCATCTTCTTCTTTTGAAGGTTGGTTACTAGAAATACACAGCACCATGGTTTTACACAGCCATTATTTACATGGATTTACATTCACTTCCCCAGTTACTTGTATTTTCTTACCCAGCAGGGCTGTTTTTGTTTATATTAGTTTACTTTATGACACACCTCTCTCCTTTCCAAATTTAATTTTGAAAATGATAATATACCAAATAACTCTCCATTTTACTGCTAAGGTATCAATACGAGGCAGAAAGGCTCAAGAGAGCAACTAACAGTAAAGACTCTTAAGGTCAATTTTTGTTTTCTGCAAAAAACCTTGCCCAAGTTACGAGCAGCCTTCAGCACAGGGCAGCTCCTCATGTGGGAGGGGGGGATTGTCCTCAGGGATTATGCCTGTGACCATGTAAGGACCTCTTTGTTTGCCATTTTGGAAAGTAAAATCAGCTGCCTGCTCCCAGCCATTCAGTTTCTCTATTTAGTGTGCTTTCCTCCTCTTTATTGCTGAAATATGAATTTCTGTCCTGTGGAAAATTAATCTTAAAAGAAACCAAAACAAGAAGAGTTTTCATTTTAAAACTTGTCATGAAATAAATACAAAACTCTTAGGAAGAAAATTCAATTTTGGGAAAGTAGAAATGCTCTTTTTAGATATTTTTGATCTAAAACCTGGATACTGTGATTTGGCTGCACTGACATATCTCTCTGGTAAGTTCTCAGCTCAGCTTATCAGCTCAATGTCCCACAGGAGCTGCAGGTCCCAGCCCACCCTGCTCTAAGCTGTCCCCACAAACCCTGCAGGCACTGGGCTCCACCATGCAGCACTGCCTCTTTTCAGCTCAGTGCTTTTTCTGAAGTTTCTAACAAATTTACAAATGACAAGTGTAAAAAGAAAAAAGCCTCAGGAAAAGGTTGTATCACATCATGGAAAAGGAGACCATGCCTGGGAGCAAGATCTTCATATGGGAAAAGAATCATAGCTCCCCCAGAGCAACAGGAAGGTTGAGATGAAGAGAGAACTTTGAACCTAAATTTGTAAAATTAGATGAAATTAAGATTTCTAACAACATCAAAGGAACTGGAAAATGGAAAAAGCCTCCTACACTGTAGCATGTGTGGCTCCATGGATGTGCCCAGGATTAGATTTCTGCACATCTTCCATTCATTCTGATGCCTGTGTAGAACCTGACACTAATGATGTCCCTTGTAAAACAGAATAATCTATCAAACTAACCAGTACTTTCCCAGCTTCTTCCTTGTACTTCTCCATCACTCAAAACCAGTTTGTTTTTACTTTGTTCTTCATTGTTTGAAACAACTGTCTCTATTTGTCCTGGGCTGGTACTGGATTGCAATTAGGGTTTCAGTACTGAAATCTCATGAGAAAAAAAAATATCTGTAATAATACTAATACTGTGTTTAAAATAACTAGTTCTTATTTCTGCACTTTATTGAAAAACTCCTCCAATAAGTAATAATAGCAATGTGCATGAGGACTGCTGTCATACAGGGCATGACAAACTTTTAAAAATAACTCCTGTCTTCATACATAAGTATTTGTATACAAATATTTATTCTTAGCAATACTTCACCTCACTTAGTTTCAGCAGAGCTGTGACAGGCTTCATATGACAATACAAAATAGATAACTAACATCTGCAGGGCTTGTCCCTGCAAGAACTGAACTCTCTGAATAATCTTTCTGTTCAGTTGAAGCAAAATTAGTGGGGGGAAGACTTGCTTCAGGTATGTACAAAAAACAAGTGAGCATTTAATTTTCATCACTGAAAGAAGAAATCTTCAAAATAAAAATTATTTCCAATGCAAAGGATTTTTTTACTTGCAAGTATAAAAATAAAAACATTTGGGATTTATTTTAAGTTTAAAGTAATTTGTAAGATATTTAGTCAGTTGCTACCCTCATTTAAAAATCAAAATATACAGCTCCATTTACAAACATTTAGTAAATGAAAGATCCCAGCAAGCTTTAGCAAGAATTGCAAGAAGTCATAATCTGCCTTTCAGAGAATCAGTGTCTTTAATGGACATCAAAATGCACTCTGGAACTAGACTGCTGTTTCTGTCTTTCAGTTAATTATTAAATGCAAAATGTTTGAGGTATGCATTGTAAGATGACTTTATTTTAATTTTCCCAGCAGAGACATTGACAGATCCTGAATCATACTGCACCAAACTGTTGTCTTTAATGACATTTTCTTTTTAATAAAAATTGATCCACAATTTGTCAGTTCCTAAATAGAAGCTCATCACTCACTCTGCCTGTGAGAGCTCTATCAAGGCTGAACGTGGTGCAGAGGATTTCTGGTGATGCAAGTTTGCCATATAATCATATGATGGGTTGGATATTATTTGGATCCTAATTATTTTGGCTGTTCTAAATACAACAGTGTACCAAAATACTACATCCTTTATCACTGTGCACTGACAGCGTTCAGAGAGGAAAGGTAAAATCCTGTGATGAAACACAGGAACCAAAATAAACTGATGTGGAAAGAAGTACTTCCAGTCTGTCCTCTAGAAAAGAATCTCTTATCTCCATCTTCACCAGGTCAGGGCTAAAATATCAACATTTTCGCAATTTATTGTTTAAATGACTGGCTAGCCCAGCTCAGTTCACACAATAGGACTGCAGAGGTCTTTGCCATCCTTCAGCAGTTGACAGGGATGCCTGGGCAAGCTGGGGCAGAAGCACAGCCTGGGCCAGCACGGGTTGTGGCCTGAATCCCAAGGAACAGGCCGTGCTCTTTGCTTACTGAGTAGAAGGGCCTTCCTTGTGAAAGGCAGGGGTGAAAGAGGGCAGGGATTACCTAGGGAGTGTGTATTCTGCAGTAAGACCCCAAGCCACTGGTTGGTTTTGCTTTTCCTGGCCTCCTGTCACTGGACATTGCTCTCAGCACAGTGAGTCATACAGCCCTTCCCAGGTGCCACACTGACTTTAAAGTATATGAAATAAAATCAGGCAAAGACAGGACAACATGCAGCTGTTAAAGGCAAGAAAGGGTTGTCCAGAGGCTCTGGCAAGGAAACAGACATGAGGCAAAGGGGGAAAGGTATGCAAGAGGAAGGTGTACATTTGAGAACAAGAGCTGAGATTGGAATGCAAGAGTGAGAAGGAGCCAGATGAGCTGAAAGGAGACCTGCCATCCATGCCCCAGGTGATTCGTGGAGAACAGAAGACTGCCCAGCCATGAAAGCTTCCTTTCAAGGAGACTGAGGACAGAGGAACAGTTTATACCAATTGCTGGGATCAGGGATTTAACGAGTCTCCCAAAGCCTGGATCTTGGTTCAAAGCATGGCAAAGCCTTGCTTTTCCCTCTCACTGCCCTATGTATTGTCCTAGAGTCACCCCACCCTGAATATTATGAAAGCAACCACCTTCTGGAAATTTAATTATAAACTGCAGTGTAAAAGTACACACGAAGTCCTGAAAAACCACTGCTGACATTACAAAATCAGGTTGTAGGAGGCCTGGTGCTAAGGAGCAACTGCAGCTTCCAGCTGCTGTACAGAGCCTTGTGGGGCATCATCCTCTTCACAACTTTAGGAACAAAAGAGATCAACACTGTAGTATGACTTCTTTCCTGAGTCCTACAGAGAAAAAAGATGGGGAAGAGAAGGGCTTCCAGCCTTTTCCCAGAGAATCCCCTGGATTAGGGGAGGAGAGTCCTTTAGGATCCCCCTTGAGACCTGGTATTCCTAGGCAGGGGGAAGGTTTACAGTTCTCCCTGCCTTTTCATCTTGTAAGCTGTATCCTGATCTCATTCCCTGCTGCTACACAAACAATAAACCAGGCAGCCGAGCATGGTTTATCTCAGTAATATTCCATTTCTCTGTCAGACTTTAGGTCAGGTGATAATTTGGGGTGAGGTATTGTCTGCAAAGACAACAAATGCAAGAAACAATATTTCTCCCAGCAAAGGATCAACTAGGTGACCCAAGTGATTTTCTCTGTCACTACTATCTATGTTTCTATTATGGAATAAACCACTGGACAAGGAGAAGGATTTAACACTTTGACTGTAGTGATGGATACTACTAAAAAGCTCAACTTGGTTCATCTCTTCACTGCCTTATAAGAGGCAGTATATGTCCAGCAAAGCAGCAGTATTTCTCTTCTGTGCAGAGAGGATCTGTAGAGCATAGCATGTTCCCCTCGAAGGATAAGACAGATTGCAAAGATGCTTGGCTTGGATAACTCAGGTGAGCCATCTTAAGTTCATACCTGTATGAACTTAAGAGACAATTTTTGGCTTTCTTTCCTTATCTTTAGTCTTTATGAGATGTATTTCAGTCAGGAATTAAATTCTAGCACCTGTATACTGTTCATACAGTTCTGGAAACACCAAAGCAAGGAGAGAAGAGTTCAGGGGAAAAGCATGGGTACATGCTTCCCTGGAAGCCTGAGGATGACCTCTATCCTGAAACAGGTTTACAGACTGTCCATTACTGACCTCAGGAAAGAACAAAAGTTGAACTGATGCCAGCAGAAAACTCCTCCACCAAATAGTCTGTTATTTAGATCCTCTTCATTATATGGTAAAGGTCTTACAGGAAAGTGTATTGTTCTACTTTTCAAACAAGAATACCATTGTCCAGCTCTTACCAAGAGCAAGCTCTTAGTCCTCCGTCCTCCTCCTTGAGTATTTACTTTTTGAGACAACTGAAAAAACATTTCTGAGTGGGTTTAACAAATACAATGAATAGTTTATAAATGTGAAGGTGAATTTCTGGATGTTTATACTGTTTACACTGAGAAATGTTGTTGAAGGGAGCAAGACATCTTGATCCTACAGCATATTTTCCTTAGTTAAAACTGCATAGTACCAGAGGATAAATAGTTTTCTTTTGCTGTTAACCTCTCAATTCTATTAATAAATTATTTTATATTATTCACCTGTCTCTTCTTTTTCTTTTTTTCTTTTCTAAGTTAGAACAATGCTTTACTCCATTGTAGTCAGTGTCTCTAGCTGACACTGGATCACACTATCATTATGATTCATGGTTTTACTGATAGTGCTTTATTCTTTATTTTTCAGAAGGTTTTAACTCTTATTTTATGTTTTCATTGAATTGTGTAAAGTGAAGGGACTCTCAGTGTCCATTGCCATACCAAAAGGAAACAGAGGAGAGCTTCCTGTTATTACCATGCAAGATAGACAGTCCAAACATTGTCTTTTAGCCAGATGTAAATCCACAATTATAAATTACTATGAGAAGGAGAAGGGCTACCACTGCATTTTGGTTTATTGCCACTATTCTTTTCATATAAATATACTGACCAGAATAGAGAATTTAGGTGTATTTTCTATGTCTTGATGCAGTAAACATATCTCTTCAAAGCACCATTTGTGCTAGAAGTCAAAAGAGTATTTCCTAGTAAGAACTACTCACAGAAGAAAGAAGAGTGTCAAGCTTATGCACAGTAGAGGAATAAAAACAACAAATAAAAAAAATGTGCTGTGTGGCATAACTGTGTAGGGCTGTATAATTTCTACAGATTGGGATGTAGTTGTGTTCAGGTAATGCATAAACAGTTCCCCCTACTTCAAAGAGAAGGGCCGTTTTGGGAGCCACAGGGCAATTGGAGTTTTAGTTCCTACTTTTCCATAGACTTCTGTGGTATTTTCTGCAAGTCATTTCATTGCACCTAAGTTTCTTCATCTGTAAAATAAATCCTTCAAATACAATTGGATCAGCTTCATACAGCAAATTACACCTGATGCTGAATCATGTCTTTTATCTCTCTGTCTGCTTATTTTTATTGTGAGCTCCACAGGGCAAAGACTATCACTTGAAGTCTCATATATAATAAAAGTGTCTTTAGCAGCACAGATTGCATTCTCAGGAACTGAAACTTACCATAATAAAAATAAACAAAAGTGATAAAGCCACTGGAATTAAAATAAAGCATCGAGACCATGGTTATGACCCTCTCTCATGAATATACTGGTCTCCAAAATAGATACACTGTTTAGGTGCATCCCTGGACAGATGTAAAACACTGGCTACAATTCAGCCTTTGGCCAATTGGAAGTTTTAAGACAAGCCTTCTGGCCACAGCAGAGCTATTTAGAAGTAAAATAACAAAGACTGAGAGCTACTCAATAGTTCAATGACCTTAATGAGAGATTGGAAAGGAACATGAATATTCTTGAATACACCCTGTTTTCAATTGTAGGAACAGGTTTGCTACTCTAAACATACCTGAACTGGAGAAGAATCTAAAAAGGATTTTTTTTTCTGGTGATACAGACACATGGAGAGGTAGCCAGAAAAGAGAGCTGAGAGCACAAACAGTTCCTGTTCCGAGAAGAGCCCAAGCTAGGGCTACCAGCCAGGTTTTGTGGCATGCCCGCGTAGCGTGGAAAGACTCATTCAAAGACTGCTTTCTTAGAAGACAGAAGTTAGAAATCTTGGATACAGAGTAGAGAAACAGCCTTTTCTTTTTTAACATCTAGATCTGATAGCTCTCATAATTAACTACAAATAAATACAGATGAGCTGATAGGTTCATTAGGCTATAGAAGCACTCTTGAAGGAGGTGCTGTACCATAGAGGTCAGTCCCTCCAGTTGAATCTTGGGCTTTTTGCTCTGACAAAACTTAGTGTCTACAACCAGTTAGGTTGCAAGTCCTAAGCCCATGGTTGTGCCCTAATCATCAGTTTGTGATACTGATTTTTCATACGCATTAAACTCATTTTATTCACAGAAGAGGGCTCTGGGGTCAGCAAATGCCTCGTGATGCTTTTTTAATGGCATTAACACCTTATGTGGCAGTCCTTTTTGCATTTCTGCCTAAAGAACATTATTTTATTACAGAAAAACATCTCAGTTCTTGCAATCAATGCTGGTTTTTGTAAATTAAGGAATAAATTGTTCCAAATTGTTATTTTCTTTTTCTCTCTTACAAGGCTATTTGCAATGTAGCTTATGCTACTGTCTGTATATCTACTGCGTGCTTTACAGAAAAATGAAATCATTACACAGAACACAAATTACTAGACCTCTTCCGTAATCACACACTCTTAATTGGCATGTAAGCACTAAGATCACTGTAATACATGCAGTAAAATGTCTCTGACTCATTTTTTTCTCCCAGGTTTAAAGGTCAACAAGAATATTTTTCTTTAATTTGACAGACACACAAGAAATAATGCAAGACTCATTTATGGTCAGGTAATGCACAAAGAAATCTATAAATCAGGCTAAGGGGAATATTAGATCATGCTCATATCTGAACCCATCTGGCTTAGTTCATGAAAGAATCAATATCAGGCAGAGAGCTCAGTATTCCTCGTGATTTATGCTCTTGTGTCTAAGGGGAGAAACGTTTGCAATTTTTAAGTCACATCTGAAACAAAAGGATATGAAAAAGAAACTACAGTTGGCTCTTACAACATATGCATTAGGAAAGTAATTGATGACAGATTTTAGCTGCTGGAGGAAGGGCTGGTTCTAGTAGTTCTCTCCATTTAATGACTCAGCACATTGTTTTAGTATTTTGATCTTCCTCCCCCCTAAGGTATATTAGTACAGAACTGTTAAGAAATAAAATTAGCCAGACTTCTTTGTGTTTGATTTGTACAGATTAATTGCAATTGATAGTTCTCAGGCACAGTACTGTTAGAAAGGTAACCCATTATAACATTTATAACACATAGTTTTTCTTCATTGTCTTCTTTCAAATACTACTTTCACCAATAAACCCCACACCTCAAAATGTATTGTGGCCAAATATTAATCCTACCCCATACGGTATTAGACACATAAGCTTTTGATTCTTCTGAGAACATCCAGGATTTACATGAAAGCTTTCTGTCTTATATAGTTCATCTCTCAACTAAATAAAATCTCCAGTTGGCCTTCAGTTCAGCCTCCCCAAGAGGCAGAATGAAAAGCATCAGGCTGCGTTGCAGTACGTTGTGTGAATGCACAGGGGTGGGAGGCAGAGGAGGAGCGAGAGATTTCACAAAGCAATTAGAGTATGCAAAACAGATATTGCAGTGATGGGTGCCATAAAAGTATCAGGGGAACTGGGGCAAGTAAAACATCCATTTCAGCTGCAGTGATTTGTTTTACATACAGTGCTAATATCCTTCATACGAATACCAAATGCAGCTTAATTTAAATCTAGAGAGGCATTTAGACTGAAGGGAAAGCCTGACATATTTTCTCCCAGCTTGTACAAGTAGAATCAATAATTTTACCAGTATATGTTGATAAATTATTACATCAGACATTATTGATCCAGCCAGAGAAGAAGGAGGTCAAAATAATGGAAATCAGATGGTTGTGATTAGAAGTGTTTGGGATATTCATTTGGAAAAGGCTGATAACTAAAATGGTCTATGGGCTTTACAGTTACTGATTTGATAAACAGAATAAGCCTTGCTGATCCCAAACAAGGTTACTTGTGTAGGTATTTGTGGGGGTTGTGCTACTGAAAGTCAATCTATGTGTTCTGCATGTGTTTGAATTATATTTTAGTTTAGTGCACTGTAAGCATTCATTTTAGACATCTGTTCCATTCAGCCACAATTTCCGACTGCATTTTGATGCTGAGAACCCTTAGACTTCATTCTGGTAGTAGACTTAGTACTCTTTCAAGTATTTATTTTAAAAGGTTTTCATATGTTTGTGTCAGTATTAATAATGAATATGTTCATTAATTTACACATGCTTTACAAACACTGGGCAGGATCCAAGAGCCTCCCATGAGAGAAGTGATGTGTTGGGGCTACACTGTTGATTCTTTCGCAAGTACATCCCTTTAGCACAGAATTCATCTCTATTGCACATTTCAACCCAAAAGACTCCAAAATGTTTTCCAAACCGAAGAGGGCAGTGTGCCTGCCAGGAGGGATCACATCATCCAACCCAGGAAGGCACCACCCTTGTAGCACTGTTTGGCCATAGCCTGGTAACACAAAGCACTCAGGAGCTGTGCAGGCAGCGAACAAAGTCTGCTGATCGTTCACTACACACAATAAAGGGCAAAAAAGAGGTGGAATAGGGTTTACCTGAGTGGAACACAGTCAGGATACAAAATCCACAGCTTTCCCTTGGTCTTCATACCACCGAAGACTCCCACATATTTTGGGAGTCCCACTTGTTTCTTTTCTTCCCTCACTAGCTTTTCTATCCAGGTGCCATTCCCCCACCTGGGCCTCAGTTTCCCTTTTGCAATCTCCATCTTCCACTTCCACGCTTTTGCTGTTAATGTGGTCTCCAACTGTCTGTTTTTCATAACAGCAGCCTCATACTTGCCCTTCCCACTTCCTCAGGGATAAGCTGGCCCTTTAGCAGAGCCACTCATCAGAACCAGGCATGCCCCTTTCCTGCTCTCTGCTGCACTTGCTACCTTACAGCCTCGGCAAGTAAGTAAGAGGAACTAGACACAGAGGGGTACAGCAAAGACAAGGAAGGAGCTTCGTCACACTCCTTGCAAGAACTTTGAATACTCTTGATAAGAGTGATATCTACCAGCTAGGGCTTGTAAGGATGGAATGGACCTGCATCTGTTTCACCTGTTCTCTCACAGACAGCATTCTTCCTGGTACCTGTAGGCTGGAGCACTACCTTTGGGGAGGGTAATTTAACTGAAAGTATAAAGGAAGTATTACTACCATAGCCCTGAATCACAAAAGAGAAGCAGAGCTCCACTACATCTCTGGGAAATGGTGGGAGTTCGTCACATCTCATCAGTTTCAAAAGTCGTTCTAAAATATGGTAACACAGTAAATGTGTATGTGCAGATATGGCTCATTGAAAGTAAAAAATTCTTATCCTTTTTTTTTTTTTTTTTTTTTTCTACGCTTGGGATTTTTCCAAAGTTTCTCTCAACCATGAGAAACCAAATACACTTTCCTTAAGGTCTTTAGAAATTCCATGCACTGGTTCTGGTGTAATAAATACCAACTGGCTGTTGAGTTGACACTAGTTAGGAAGCCTGGGCCACATGGGACAGCAGCATAGTGTGAAAAATGAAAACATCCATATGTACTTTTCATTTGCTGTGAGTAGAAGGTGATCCTGAAAATGAATTCTGGTTTTTTTTCCCAATCATTCTTCACCATGGCCAGTGCCTAAAAGCTGTGTGTTCTCTCATGGCAGCAGCACATATAGCAGCTGCATAGGAGTTATATTGCAAAGATGACAAAAGTCATCTTCTAGACAGGTAAAAAGTGATACAAGCTCCACAGCACATGGCTGGGTCTATCATATCTGCCCTGTGTTATTTACAGGTACAATGGCACAGCATAACAAGTTTTATTGGCTAACTCACTATCAGCAGCATCATAACCTTTCTACTGGGTTATAGTTACAAATCTCCTTTGGACACTACAGTGCAACTGTTTCATCTGGATGAGACCTGTTATATTTGCTATGTGCTCTATAATAAGACACATGGACCATTATTATCCCACATCAACTTTATAGATTCTTTTCCCTGACCAGATTCTATAATCCTAAAACTCACCAAAATAAGCAATGTTTGAATGAGAAGGGCTGGGAATAATGGGAAAGAAACACCAGTTCCATTTTCCTGCATGTGCTGCAAGATGAAACAGACTTTTTTTGAGTTATAGCAGTGGGATGTGGCAAAGCTATCTGATTCTTTCTAAACAGCCAAAACTTTGGAAATGTAAGGCAGGGCTGTAAACTCATACGATGACAGAAAGTACTCACAGGGCCCTTGCTAAATATTTCCTTTGCTTTCCAGGCACTAAATTCAGCTATTCATGCAAGAGAATTTTAGGATTGGATGAAGAAGTGCTTCATGCCTGGGATTACACCCAAATTCAGGGAAGTCATTTGTGATCTCTGAGGAGCAGTGATAGCCTAAAGGAGAAACACAGTTGTCCTGTGCATAGTGAGGTGCTGTGCACTGAGCACTTACAAGGCAACAGTTGGTGTCCCTCAACTGAAATGAGACACCATTTCCCCAGCAGGGAGTCTGGTATTTGTACAATATTCAGGTGATAGTGTTTATATATCTTTGTTAAAATGGCATATTAGTCCCAATGCTGATATCTTTCTGGCCACAGAGGCTAAACTATTATTTCTTGTTCATACTTTCTTTTTTTTTTTTTCCCCTTGCAAAGCTTCACTTCTTTAATGCTTGTTATTTAGAAGTGTTGTGTTATGTAAATAAAAGCTGTAACCTTTGCCTTTCCAGGGGCTGGAGCTAAGTTAATGTAGAAAAGTGCAGAGAGACAGTAGGAGCAAATAGGGTTAGAACACATTTTAAAATTCCATTTTCTTGCCTGTAATTTATTCTCCCTACCTCTAGCATTCCCCTGCAGATATATTTATAAAAACAGGTTTTCCATGCACTGTATATCACAGGTTTATTTAGGACTGTTGTTGAAGATTTACACTGCTCAAAAGAGCAGTCATAGCAGATAATTCCATTTGCAAGCTTCGACAAAATGTTCTAGGGAAAGTGCTGTTATCACTGTGGAGAATTTTAATGATGGCAGAATTTACAGACAACTTATTTGGCAAACAAGGCTGCAGCAACAGACACCTCAGCAAGTTATTTTGCCAGTGGTGGTTTTCTGATTGTTGTTGCCTGTTAAACACACTTTACATCTACCTCTCAGCCTGCTCCAGCATCTTCAGAACTACATTTATCCCAAAGTGTTAACTTTGCTCCTTATAAAACACCTATCAGGAACTCATCTAAAAAAAGTTGCTGAGCACCTCACAGACCTGACAGAGAACTCAGTCACTGCTTATTTTTTTTGAAAACTACTTGTTATGTAAATAAAAGTTTTGGCATTGCAATAAGGAAAAAAAATAATAACTTTACTAATAATGTAATATGATGCAAGGTGACCATGGGAGAAGCTGGGTTAAGGTACTTTCTACTTTCTGGGAGGTGCCTCATTAATTCACATCCTACTAACCACAGGATTCAGTATTGCAATAAATCAATACAGCACATTTGTTACCAACTGTTGGAGGGAGTGAGGAGAAGTGGAGCTTGCCAGCTGGTAACTCCCTTCATGGACCAGAGAGCCTCTCTGTGCACATTTAGAGCTTCAGGGACACTGCACAGGGGCATAGGAGCAGCAGTGATATCCTTACTATATATTGCACATAATAGATAAGTATTATATGCTATATAATGCACAAAATCAGTAATAATAATATAGCACTATATATTGCACCTGAGAACCTGCTCCCTTTCCCACCTCCCTGTCACCAACTGCCCAGTGCTGCAGGTTGTACCACTGATGAACAAGGCAGACAGACTAAATGTTCATGGCTTTTCCTTCACAACTGTTCACTGGTGTCTAGAAAAGAGAATTTGAGCTACTCCTCATATCATTCCTTTTCAGCAAATACATGAGTTTTTGGTGTTGCCAGTCTGACATCCCTTCATTAGCATCAGAAAAGCTTGTCAGTGTAATCCTGTCTATGTTGCACTGGAAACCTTGCAAGATGCCACACTACTCCCCAGTGATTTTTTTCCTTTCTCTCATTGCTTTTATGTTGTCATCTAGAACAAAAGGAGTTTCAGTTAATTACCTGTGTATTTGCTGAAACCACCAACCTACATCGTAGCTAGTGCTAAACAGTTGCTTAACTGAAATTCTTGGAAGATTTACACACCTCCTGGTTGTAAGTTAAAAAAATATTAAAAAAATCTTCCTGCTTTCAGAGTTGCATATTCAGATTCCTCTTACATAAAAAAATAAACATTTTATCTTTTTCATTATTTTCCACTGACTAAGGAAAAGGAGAGGGATTCAGTAGCTGGAATATTAACCTGGACTGTGGAAAGTCCAAACTCAGCCTCTTTCTGTTCACAGATTTCCCATTTCTATAGGCAAGTTCTTCAGGCTTCTCTACCTCAGCTTCTCATTTGTAAAATGGGAACAACAACATTGCTTTCACAACTACAGATTGTGAAAATCTCAGCTATTACAGTGACTGGGACAGTGCAAGTGACTAAATAGATAAACTATATTGCAAGAACAGAACACAGAGGGATTTAATCTGATTTAGTGCTTTGAAAATATATTTATCTCCATGAATATGACTTCCTTTCAGTGCCATTCTCTTTTGATGGACTGTTTCTCAGCTGAATCAGTTTCCTCAGTTCACTTCACTACCCAGCTCAAAGATATGCCAATGTAATGCAGCAGGCAGGATGAGATGGCTGTAAGTATTAACTGCTTGAGTTGTACTGCCACCAAACAGCAAATCATGGCCCTAGAGTTTCATGAATCATTTTTTTGCACAGTAGCACATGACATAGCTGGAAGTCAATTAATGTTTCCACTGATTTTGCATAGAGCTGTGACCTTGCATACAATATCCAAGCAGATCACATGCAAAGTCACAGCCACCTCACTGACAGAGACAAACTGAATGCCACCATCTATGCACCCACTATGTTGTTCTCACCCTTGATGGCAATTAAATGTGAATTTTCTCCTCCTGGGCAAAAATTAAACATCTGCAAGATGTGGAGATTTTATCCTGGGTGTGGAGGGAGAGGGTTCAGATGTCTCCCTTCTTGCAGATAATTGCTTACTTTAATGAGGCAGTTTTGCAGAATTTTTAACCATTGCTTCCATTCCTTGTTTAATTATTTGCATATGGTATCATCAACTTAAAAAGAGTATGCACATACAGCACTTCTTCTCATTCCTGCATTGGACATTAATGAAAGGAAGCACGAGGACAAGTTTCTTGCTAATGATGATGGAAAATTAGTTTCAAAACCCCAGAGGAATCTTGAAAAATACACCAATGATATATAAAGGTCGAAGGAGAGAAATTCACCACAAAATATTACCTAGGCCCTTTTGGGCTGTTCCTCCAAGAGATCTTGTTCCCATTTAGTTTTGTAGCTATGAGGGAGGATGGTAAAGAGTAAATACAGCAGGATCTAAGAGACTGCAGTACAGGCAGCAAGTAAGCAAGGCTGATAAACACTGTGCAGACCAGACAGCGAATGCCAGTATGGCATATGCAGTAAAGGTTATATGCCTGGAGACCTACAGCCAAAGACAGATTCATGGCTTTTTTTTTTTTGCAAGTCTCATGCTAGTGAAAAGTTGATTGTCTGGAGAGGAGCAACACTTTATGCATTAGTCATAACATTTTGAAGGGCAGCAAATCCACAGTAGAGTACAAGGCAGAAGAAAAACAGTTGCTAATTCTTTTCCTCTCTCATTCTGCAAGATGCAGCCTCCAGTTATGCTCAGGCACCTCAGCAATCAACCAGGTGGCAGTTCAGAGAGGATTATGCTCTACTTACACTGCGCTACCAGGTGCCTCAGCTTCTAATTTGCAACCTTGTGTATTTATTCTCTGGTAGCACTGAGTTTATAGTGGTTTTCAGTGTGAAAGCAAGAGATAGTGTTGATCATTAGGACTTACTCTTTTAGTCTGCAGTAAGCAGTCCGTCAAGTATATAATACAAGCCTCATTTAACAGTAAGGGATTTTTTTTCCCAAATTCACACTTTCCTGTAGCTAAACTGGGAAGAGCTGGGAGAGCGAGGGTCGGTTGATGCTGCTGGCACAGATCAACCATTTCACCACTTCAGACATGTCTTCAGTTTGGAAGTTTGTTTATTCTACTGATTGATAGACTCCTAGTTTTTTTCTTAGAGTGCCTGAATCTCTCTGAAGATAAATAAGTCTATTGCAATAAGGTTGCTTTTCTTAGATACTTTTCAAAATAGTTTAGAAATAGCCCACGTACACTTGGCTTGAAAATTCCTCCACCACAGTCACTGACCTCTGCCTACAGCTGCTGTTTCTCCATGCTGTCTCCGAAATCCTCTGGGTTAGCATTTCAGAAGGAAGGTGCTTTTTAGATATAGGCAGAATATGAAGAATAGGGTGAGGCAAGAATGAGAAAAAGATAAATTATGGCAGCAAAGAAGCCACCACTGATGATTCAAGCCAAAATAGCTTTTGCTTTTTGTTTCATGTCTCTAAAATACAAATACATCACAACCATCAGCCATCAGATGTGCAGTTTACTTTTGTTAGTTTTTATCTCAGTTCATTCTGTTTTACTAATATATAATAACATTTTGCACACAATTCTGATATTGCAGTAACAGTATACTTATGTGAGAAAGAAGCTCTTTAGTGCTTTCTTCACACAGTGTTTGCTGGAAGCATCTTTAAACCAGAGCTAATGGTTTGAAGAAGCCTCAGATCCATCCTGCATTGCAATACAAAATTTAATAGTCATGATACTACTGCAAATGTGAAATTTCACCTGTAAAAACAATAATTAATTAAATAAATAAATAAATAAAAGGAATGGGCTGGCTGGAAAGTGGGAAAGTCCAGAATGAAGTCTAAAATTATGCACTTAACCCCTCTGTTATACCCAGGTATTTCTGGGGATCTAACAGTGTGGTCCAACCACCCTTAGGCACACGCAGCAAGTTAGAATACAGGCAAAGCTGTAATTTTCACTGTGGTGAATGTACGTAAACTCCTCTTGTTGTTAGCTGTGAAAAGGGCTGCAGAGCTGAAACATCTCTATCTGGAACCACAGGAGTTCCTCTGCTGGCTTCTTTGGTTGTTAGATTAAACTTAAAGCAACATGTGATAGCCAGAGTGGCACAGCAAAGTTTCAGTTCTAACCATGGCTTACTTTTAGAGATCAGCCCATACACTGCTAATTGCAAGTGGACTAGAAATAATGTGCAGCCTGGTTTGACTTGAAAAAATATTTTTTCCTGAAATCCTACATTGTTTTTCCTCTACTGGAGTCTCAGGACCACCAGCTGTCATCTGCTGAGGCAGCAGAACATACAGTAGATTTCAGGCTCTGAATATTTACCTCTTGGTAGGATGAGTAGAAGCACCATTCTGGAAAGAAAGGTGTTATTAAGGAGCCAGAAACTGCTTTCAGTGAACTTGAGCAAGAATTCTGATACCAGCTTAGGGTGTCAGAAAACATCTCCAATACACTAAGCAGAGTGACGATGGAGAATGCTAAAATTCATTACCTAAAACCCAGACAATGAAAGGAACTCCTTGAGAAATAGAACACAGCAATGCTAGAGTACATGCTTCTGGTGTGAGCCCCACCACCAGAGAGCTGACATGCTCCCTCTAGATTAATGGACACCCAGTGAGAACACCCAAGAGCCATTACCTTGCACATGTTCTCATCAACACAAAACGATCTCTGGTGGCCACAGATGCTGAGATTGGAAGGCACAAAATCTGTTGAGTATCCAAAATTAATCTAGCTAAAGAGGATGTAGTGAAGGGGCACTTCTTAAAAACTGTGCTTCTCTCTGCTGAGAGGTATTATGGCTTGCATTTACTGCCTCAAACTGATACAACTCCAGGTTTTTCCTGGAGGCTGGAGTCCTTAAGATTATTTTCTATTTATATACTATATATCATGCAACAAGTATGTATGATAAAATTACAGTAATATTCACAGTATTAGTTTTGGCACTATAGGACACAGAACTTAACTTTGTCAAGGCCAAGTACCTTTTACATCACAAAATTATGACCAAAGAACACATTTTCTGAAAGGTAACACTTTGTTAAAAAGCTATTTTGGCAAAGAAAATATACTGGCTCTGATCAAAACCACAATGCTATTACAGTGCAAAATAACAGAAGTGACGGTACTTTTATGGGCATTGAGCATAAAATGGTGAAACCACATTGTCTGTGAAATGAAGGAAGGGCAATTGCTGTTACCTACCTGCTACCCATACCCTAAAGGGAGAAGTTACACTAGAGAGCACCTGTGTCAGGTAAAGAAGAATCATGTGTCGTTTCATTTTTCTGTTTTGCTGATTTCAAGTGTTCAAAATTCTTGAACGATGCTCTCCAAAATAATGATGTTTAAAAATAGTAAATGTCATAAATGCTTACTGGATTTTATTTCATGATCAAAATAATTACTACACAATTCAAGGTTAAGTGCCTTAATAGCATTAATCACTCATTACATATTATTGAATTAAAGGCCAGCAACATTCAAATCAGTTCTGCAGACATTTGCTAGCTGGCCACTACCCCTTTCTTACCATAAGTAGCACAACTCAGCCATTGCCAGGGACTCTAGCGAAACATTAGCTTTTGTAACATGACTGGAAAGTCACCAAGTTTGGGTTATTTTCAGTCTATGTGGGAGTAAATTCCAGAAAAAGAAATGGTTGGGGAATTCTCCAGCAGAAGGATTTTCAGTAAGAAAATGCCCTTTCCACAGAACTGAAACTTTGTATGTGGAAAGTTTGGAAAAATACATTTTTCCCTGGGAGAATCAAAATGAAGGCTTGCCCAGCTGCTGCCTGCTACGCCTCCTCAGTTCCACTTTTGGCAAAAAGTGAGTTTAACAGCTGCTTTCCAGGCAGGCTGCTGGAGGTTAATGGTCCCCAGCTCTCTGCCCTCCTGGCACACAGACGGCTGCAAAGGGAGAGGAAGCAGATGACGTGGGAGAATTAGAGACTCTGTGTGCCTAGAACACCCTTGGCAGTTCACAAGTTTTCTGCACAGCTGTCCAGGTGTTTAGCAGCCAAGTTCAACGAAAACACCATTTAAGCGCCCAATAAATTAATTTTTTTCTGAAAATGTGTTTCTACAAAAATCTCACTTTGACATTTTGTTCTGATTCAATACACCTCTTTTCCCCAGGGGAAAGGGTTCCAGACAATTCTGTCCACATATCACAGGGCTCTTAGGAGACACCACTGCCACCCCCTCCTGCATGTTGCAATGAGGACACAGCACTGGCCACAGCTCCTGCCACATCTCTCAGGGAATGGCTGTCCCTGAATGGGGCCTCTAGGGAGAAGCTGGGGTGTCTGAGTAAGCAATTAGCAAACAGGCCTTGAGATTATAGCTAAGATCAGAAGAAAAGCTCAAAACCCTCTACCAACAGAGCTGTGAGATATTTGTTCCAGCTGCAGCACACAAACATGGTTTTAATGGCACTTAAATAAATTGGTGTCCTACAGCATTCTAGGATATGAATTTATTTGTCTCTTTGCTTAGTCGCAGAAAATTGCAGTGATGGATTGACATCAGTTTATAATTGCATGTGATGCACAACAAAACAGAGGGGTCAGGTAGTGAGCTGCATTCTAAATTCTCAATATCTGTTGATAACTAAAGTTCATCTAGCATAATATAAGAACTGCACATATAGGATGAAATATTAATTTACTCTGCTTCAGCTGAGATTTTTAAGGTAGTCTTATTTGCCTTGAATGCATGGGTTTATCATTCTCAGCCTGATCACAACCAGCACTCTTCAAGGTTTCTTGCTGAAAAGAAATTGAGTGTGCAAATACTCTTCCATCATAATCAAACTGGCTGTTGGGGGTAATTCATAAAAGAGCCAGTAATATATTGAAATTCAATATTGTTTTAGTCCAAATCAATATTAATAATTGTTTGCATTTTTAAAGTGCATTTTACAGTTGAAAAATGTACAGAGATCAATCCATAGTTGCTAACACATCAAATTTTCCTATTAAACTTAAAGGCACAGTAATTTTACTTTAAAATGTTTCTTATAAAGTAGAAGGCATTGATCTGTGAAAATAGCTATCTATTATTCATATGCACAACATTAGAATGGGTTTTAATTATAAATGAGCTAAAAGGTCAGTAGCTATTTTATTTTTAAGGTCTTGATTTTAAATTTGGATAGCTTAATACAAATATTTACGCACTGTGGGCTTAGCAATTTCTTTCAGTGGTGGGAGAGCTCACAGCAGAAAGTGCAGAAGGGATTAGGCAAGGTTAATTCTCAGGAACTGGAGGAAAGCAGAGCCTCTGAGCTGCGAATGTAAATGTTCCCATCTGCTTCACTGGAGAATACTGTATCTGGGAAATGCTTCTTGAAAGGGTATGAAGTGAAAACATGAAGCACTAGTGGATAATGCAGGAAATGCAAATAATCAAAATTAAGCTTCAGAGCAATTTGCCAGCACCAGAGTTGGCGCTAAGGGGGCAGAATCGGGTTGTAAATGGACAGGCCTGTGGCTTTGTAGGAAATATTTGTGAAAGAAAAAATATTTAAGAAGCTCTTGAGCACCAGGCTGTGTCTGAGGTGGTTTTCTGGACCTGTCCAGGGGTTAAAACTTTGTCCATATTGTCCTGGTTTGAAGGAAACTGCTGTCATCCGTGTGCTGATGGCAAGCTAGAGGCCTGCTTGGCTCTGCGTGCCTTCAGGAGTCCTGCCTCTGGCACATCTGGTTTCTTGATCATGGGAATAATTACAGAGTGGTAAGAGTGGAAATTATAATAAAAATTATAATGTTTTTATTAAGTCCTAGGAGGATGTGGAATTTCTGTGCTTGGCTATTTCTGTGGGCAGGTTAGTGAAGCATCTTTTAGCACTGGTTTAAGTACAGCTGATGTAGTTTATCCTGTGGATTTACCCGGTGGACAAACTAAAAAGCTCAGCCCCTCTGGGAGTGTGTTTCATGCTCTGTTTGTAACTGCTGCTGCTTCCACCTGAGTTTCATGAAAGCTTAAGGAAACCCTAGATCTGAAAGTGCAAATATTTAATTTTTTTTCTATCAAACTGTGCATGTAGGATAATAAACTCACCCAGCCCCAGGAGCTCTGGCAGTAGAGCTGCAGGACTGCCCCTTGTTTAGTTTCTCTAGGCAACCCCAGTGAAGTCACTGAGCACAAACCGGTAAGACTGAGCAAGAAAACCATTTAGCAGTGTGCTATTATCAGAATATTAAAAGTCCAAAAGGGATATTACTGTGATGTAGCAAACAAAATCCAAAGCTAGGCAGTCAGACTAACTTGAACCATATCTCTACCATACACTGCACAGAAAGAAGAATTAGACATCCCTGAACTGTTACAAGAGCTGCAATGCTCAGTGGGTCACAAGTGTAGAACAAGACCTACAGCATATGGCAGTACCCCCAGCCCAGGCCTGACTCAAGTCTTCTTGACTTTTTGATGGTCACCTTTTGCATTGTATGTGCTTTTTTTTTAACCAGGGTTCTTAAGACTTCATGAAAATAAGATATCAATAGTGACGCTACCCTCGTAATATAACCAGGAGAAAATACCCTCCTTAGATACACATTTTACTCCACGTGGGTTTTGTATTTAAAAGACACGTATGTGATCAAGCCTTTGGAGAAAAAGTGTATTAAAATATTAGTTTGATTTTATCTATCACTAATTAATTCACTACTGGTCTTCTTATGAAGCTATTGCTTTCATAAGAAATGTCCCAAATAACTTCATGCAAATCACGTAACTCCTCCCTGTGCAACAGTGCATCTGTATGTTAAAAAAAATACAAAATCAATGCAATGACTTCTTTCCTTCAGACAAGTGTTGCCAGGGGAAATACTAAAGATTGTGAGGCACAGATAATTACATTGATTTGAACCATAAAACCAACCAAACAAAAAACCAAGATAAACTTTGGTGTTTATTATTGGTGTCAGGACAAATACTGCTGCTTCTGTGTGTGCAGAATGTCTTCAAAATTTGTCTTACCAAGTCTTATTCCAGCAAGACATCCTTGCACCTGTTAAGTCTCATCTTTCTGTCACTGTGTGATATACAACACTGAACCTACAGTCAAAATCCAATTATTTTGGTACCTTTTACAGAACCATTAAATGTGAGTGATTTTGAAAAAATAACAATAATTTCTCTGAGCTTCAGTCAGATTCTTGGAATGTGAAAGCCTCAGTTACATTAACAAATGCAAATATTTGTGCTTGCATTAACATCCCCTAAGCTCTCTGCCAGAACTTGATCAGTGTCAACCCACAGGAGAGAGTCACAGGCACAGTGACAAGATGAGAACATCAGCCCTAGAACCATCCCCCAGTTTGTTAATAACCCTGCACAGCACCAGGCTAAACACACCAAACAGGAAAAGATCCCTATTTTATATTATCTTTGCTGTTCATCATTATGCCTGTTTACATTACAGCAAATAGAGGGAGGAAAGGACAAAAGTTTTGAGGCTGTATGTACCTTTCCCCTCAATGACTGCAGAAGCTGAGAAGTGATGGAATTACAAACTGAGTCTGATCTCAAATGTGTTGAGTCAATAGAGTATATCCATTCCTGTAGAGTATCACTGTAACAACAGGAACTTTCCCAGTGACATATAATGATCTCCAATATTTACAGCACACAAGTATGCCCAGCAGCTTGTTGCTGTATCTGTTCTTATTACAAATCTGAAAAAAGGTGCTTAAAAATAATTGAGTAACAGAAAAACAAATGGTAATATTCTCCCACTCTACCAGCATTACAGAACTGATTTCAAAGAGAGTTCATGCCTATTCAGGATTCTCATTACAGCTCAACATTGAAAATCCTCTTCTCTTTAAAAGGCTGAGTACTTGCTCTGAAATCCATGTTTCCTCTGACTGGTCTGAAATTTGGAGTGTCTGAAATTCTGGTGCATAGTAGCATACAGATAAGGAGGAACTAGCAGTTCATTGCACTTAGGCATCCCAATTCCTTATAACAGTGCCCATCATACTGGTGTCTCTGCTCCCCTGTGTACAAAGGGACGTATGGTCTTCTGCAAGACTACCTTGCACCTTCTTTCTCACCCAGTCTTACAGTTTCTACAACTACCACCTGAAGAAAGAGCCACATTTCTGAACACAGACCATGTCTGTCTTCTTGGTGGCTCTGCTGGCAGCCATGCACTCCTGTCTTTTGAAGTATGACTATGCTGAAGCTGCAGCTGTACCCCTTCCCTGAAGCTGACCTTGCCAAAATGCAAAACATTCAAAAGCCAAGCACCCCAAAGGTAGGGAAAATGCCTACCACCTCTGTAAGCAATGCTTCAGTATCATACTGAAAAACATACCCTCATGCTGCCTTTGAACAGACACCATTTACCTCAAAAGCTTGGCTTGCTTCCCCAGGAAACTCCTGACTGTGTCACAGCTCTGCCTCTTTGCAACTCCATCAGCTTTCACATATACTTTCCCTCATTTAGCATTACACAGAACCATTTCACTCCTTGCTGAGTGATGGCAAAGCTTCCGAGATATTTATTTTCCCTAATACACACCTAGGATATCTCTCAGCTTGCAGAAGGGCTTCCTTCCTTTGGTCCCACAGGGCCTGTGAGCTGGAGGGGCTCAGCCCTGCTACAGACTTGCCAGCCCATCCAGATGGCAGCATGTCACACCTACGCCTCTGCACACCCAGCCAACTAATCCTTCAGCACTTGGTGCAGCTTCCCCTCATATACTGCAGCAGCATGACAACTGCATTCAACACAAAAGTTCTATTTCATTTTGTTTGGAAATTGCACTTCAAAATAAGATGCAAATATTTGTTTCAGTTTGCTTTGCAGTATGTCCTGGGGGAAATCTTTCAGCTAGAAAGAAAATGTAAGAGGCATTTTAGAGAAGAAAGAAAAAAAGGAAAGTTTTCCAACTAGATCTACTTAGACAAGATCTCCTTTCAATTAGCTGCTGGGTTTCAACTGCCCAAATCAAGAACAAGAGGAAATAATCATCTGTGACATACAGGCAAAGTCTAAGTGAAACGGTACCTTGTCTAGACACATGGTGATCTTTCCTTAGGGAGAAGGCATTTGTAACATTTCAACAAGAACAAGTAAGTCGTCATGGCTAGAAGGATTTAAGAGCCAATCTTATGTGAAAGGAGTCAGGTGTACACCGTTATGAAAGTTACTTGAGTCAATAAAGGAACCCACTCCACTGCCACAACAAAATGTTCCATTTCAAGGTTACGAGGGCTATTTGCTTCTTCCTGAAGTAACGACAGTAACTTCACAATGACCTAGACACAGTGTGAGCCATTTTCTTTCTGCTTTTGCAGAATTTTTTCTGTGTTTTGTTTCAAGTGCAGAATTAAAAGCACCACTTGTGACAACAGGTTTTGATTCCTAACTTACAGGCACCACTGCCCTGTTTTCCTGTGTTTCTTGTTTGCTTACGACTCCCAGACAAAGCATCTCCACTTCAGAGACTTTTATCTTTTAGCAAAAGGAAATAACATTCAGGAATCCTGAATCTCCACAACGTATGAAATGAACCATGTTACATATGGCACAAAATTAAGCCATAATGTTGGAACACAGCCCACCCCCAGCCCCCCCCAATATATATAAGGCTACTCAAAATTGCTCCTATAGAAACTAATTAAATTGCATGATGTCAAGAGGTTTGGCATGTGAATAAAACTTTCACCCAGTAGCTAGGAATGTATTGTTAAAGTTTACATATATATGTATATAAAAGAATATATATGTTGTCGCTGTTCCCCACATATGTAAAAGCAGCTCACAAAATCTTAAGTTCTGTCAGCTTTTTCTCTTTACCACAACAAATCTGAAACTGCACAGAAAATTTAATTTACAAATGCAAACTCCATAGTCATTTGCTTAGTGAGAGAACATGTATGGAGTAATTACTTGTTTGGTACCTCTGGGAGTGCAGCTTATTCCACGTGTGTCTTATCTTCAGAAAGAAGGCATTTTTATTCAGAATAGCCAGGAAACCTATGGAAGAGACAAATGAAGAACCTTCAGGACAATTAAAGAAGAGTATTTCAGGGATGTACACTATTATCTGATGGTGCAATCATCTAAGAAAACGTTGGAAAATATGATAGTTACTTTAAATAGAAGAGACATTGAGTAAGGAACATTTTCAAAGTGGGCTAACTTCAACCAAGTGGGCAGCTGAAAAACTAGGAACTTTTCTGCTCTGTTTTACAAGAAAGAGAGCTCATTGCTTTCAGCAGTTTTCTGCATGAAATATTGGAGGTGGGACTATGTCTCTAAAAACTTGCTGCCAGGCAGAGCCTGGGAAGGCTAAGCTGCCTACACATGAGATCTGCCATGCAAATTGACTGCCTTCTACTCAAGTGTGGAAGAAAGCTGGACAAGTTCATTACTGACGCTCACTATTTACGCTGTCACTGTACAGTTCCTGTGAGATGTTAGCTTGAAACAAAGTGAAGAAAACTTTTTTCATTTCAAATGTAAACTGCTTTAGAGATTATATTTTAAATTAGGAATAGTATTATAATGCCTTGAGGATCTTGGTGAGGTGTGTGTGTATTAACTTCCTAAGGTCCTGCTGCAGTCCTGAGGAGATTAGTAACTCATGCCTCCTGCTACAGTTTGCATCCAGAAAGATAGGAAAGAAATCTTCCTAACTTTGAAAGGATTATTTTGGTTATTTACTGAATGCTGTCCTTTTTTGGTCTTAAATTGTAGATGAAAGTGGAAACCAGAAGTGCCCACTTTCTGTTGCAACATGTGATAGAAATGGGAAGAGGAGTTTTTTTAGCAGCTGTGCCGGAGGTTTTGGAATGGGAAAAAAAGGGGCAGATGTTACTGCTCTCACTTCAGCCACATAGAACAGTATCATAGCTTTTTTGCAGTTATGCAAAAATTCTAGTTTTGGCACGTTATATGGGTTAATACCTTCTAGTGGTGGGCAGGTCCAAAGGAAAAAACTGGTATACAAAACAGAGTGGAACTGAACCCAGATACCTGACAAAACAACTTTCCACCAGATTAAGAGAAAACCTCTAACTCCTCTTTTCCCCACTCTTTGTTGTATATGGATTTGCTTTATGTGAGCAAAAGAGGATCCTGTAATTTTCAGGATTCTCTTCATGTCAAGAAATCCCCATTTTGCTTAACTGGAGGAGCTGCTGAAAGCCAAGACATATAATGACATCAGTGACTGCAGAACAGAGCTGTTAAAAGGCAATAAGTTCTGCCTAATTTCCTACAATGCTGATAGTGTGCAGTGGGTTATATGTAACCTAGGTGGTCAGCTCAGTGTGTTCATTCAGAATTACTGGGACACAGAAGAGACTAATTAAGCTGAAGGGAGGAAGGGGTGTCAGCTCATCGAACAGGTTAGTAGGTCCAATTCAACTGAGCCCAATTCCTGCCTGTGCAAGTAGTTCTTAGGAAAACTGGAAGCTCAGCGTAGTGTGACATAAAACCACAGGGGCGGGTGTGCTTTCTCTTCTTGAGTTCAAAGTGCAGGACTGGTCTGAGCATCTGGCAGCTCTGAACAGCAGCTGAGGACATACCCATCAGAGCTCCCTGGGGACAAGCGTTCACCAACATCCTTCCAACATGGGCTGGTGTTAGAGAGAAGTGGGAAGGCTGAGCCACCTCTCTCCCCTCAAGCATTTCACTTCTGATTTCCAAGGATTTGTCAGGGTCAGAGAAAGCTTTAGCTACACTGCTTATTTCATGAAAGCAGGTTTATTTCCCTTCCCCATGTGAAGGAAAAACATGAATCCAGATCTTTTCAGGTATCAAGTTTGTGGAGATTTCAGGGACAGAGCATTTTGAGCAGATTCAACTTTACATTTCTTATTTCATCCTTCTTCAAAATACAACTCTTTTTGGCCACTGCACAAAGAACATAATTACGTAAGAAAATTAAGTACGGCAGACAAAATGTTTTGGTTTGAAATACCAGCTGGGAAAAAATTTGTCCTTCCCAAATCTCAAGGAAAACAGGATTTTGTTCTGTTGATACATGAGCAAGAATATACTGATGAAAGTCCAGCAGCCAAAGATGAACGCTGGGTGAATGGAAGCAGCCACAGGATTAATAGTTTCCCACTTCTTTCTGTGCTAAAGAAGCTAGAGGATTTGGGGCATAATACTTGGGATTCATTTGCATTTCCTATTTCGAAGAAGTGCTGACAGCTACAGTATAATATTACTTTTAATATCGCCACCTCTAATACAGTGCCTGCATTTGTAAAACTGCTACAAAAAGTCAGTTTTACTGGTGAATATGAATAATGTTTATAAATCCTTTTTTCTTCTGTAAATGTCATGACAAGCCTGATCTGGAAGTCAGGGGTAAAGCAGAGAGTGGACACTTGAATGATGGGAAAATTTAGTGCTCTGTGTTTGAAGATCTTTTGTCCCTGCGAGTGCTTTGAAGCCAGGGAAGGGATGCTTGGTTCAGCTTCAGAGATGAGAACCAGCCGTTGTTCACACAACTTACAGAATCACAGCTAATGTAGTATCTAGAAGTGATCATTTCGGGAATAGTAGCAAATCTTTTTCTTATATTCTTGTATTAATAATATTCCTTTTTTTTATTCTCTTCAGCTAATTGCCCACTGTCACTATCCCAGTCTCTACCTCCATTACACAACCTAAATAAAATTATCTTAATAACACATAAAAGGAAGTACTCCATCACAGAACCCTTTCAGAACACACAAAGGAAAACCCAGTAGAAGACAAAAAACCATCACAGTTCCCAGCTGCCAACAGCTCACAGTTAAACTTCCACTGATCAGCTATGGGAGTGCTGGAATTTAATGTGTAGATTTTAATTCTAACAGCTAAAGAATGACTCATAAAAATATTTCTGTATTTATAAACTTCTCTCTCTGAACTGGCAATACTACCCAGCCAATGCATGCTGTTGCCTGGGGATAATTTATCAAAGATAAAAGACCCCCCTAAGGCTGTGCCCACGCAGGGCCACTTACCTCCATACAGAGCCTGGAAAGCACTGCACCGACCCATACCTCCACTGAGACCTCCAGAGCACTGTGGAGACCTCCCAGTTTGCCTCCCAAGAATGCTATAACCACAGCAGCAGGAGCTTGTTCCCAAGCTCATCTCTGCTGCTTATAATCTGGTTATTCAGCAGCACACAAAGTGCCTGGCAGAAAAGGCATCAGTCCTGGTTTTCAAAGGCAAAGGTGTCTCCTACCTCTGACCTCCTCTGAATAAATAGTGGGCTCGGACTCTGCTCTGAAGCAGCAGCCTGCTGTCAGCTAAAGGAGTATCAACTACATCTCACACAGCAGGAGAAATGAAGTTTGCTGTGTTCATGTGAGCTAGGCATTTACATTAATTCATAGGTGATTTGTAATTGTCCAATTTAGCAATCAGAAGATGTTTGCAAAGAACTTGGGTGTTTTGTTGACATGCTGATGCGTGTGGCAATGTAAACCTGATGCTGGCATTAGTTGGAGTTCTTTGATTCTCTGGGAGCTGCACTGGCACCTTACAGTGAATCTCCAAAAAGGGAGAGTATAAAGGTGCCCTGTAGAAGGCAGGAGCACTTAAGGGGTCTCAGGCCCACCTGGGTCCTTCTCTTCCCCCACCTCCAGATAGGAAATCTTCACATAGGCTTGTCAGCAGAGAAGGGAGTGAATGTCATATCCACAAAACCCATGAATAAGCAAACAACCATGTGCTATCAAACACAACCCCAAGTGGAGCCTGGATGACCCACCTCAAATGAGGAATGTAACAAAGATGATGGTAGAAAACTCTCTTTGTCTTTCTTTGACTGATCCATTATCATCATATCAAATTGCTGACAGTAAAAATGTTCAGCCTTTAGGCTTCCAAGTGGTGATAGCAAAAAAAGCAGACCTACAAAGCGCTACTTGCAGTGCCACTCTTGACAAAAGATTTCCCCCATCATAGTAGATCTCCATCATGTAAATCTCAGAAAAATCTCCCCCATCGTATTAGTTTGCAGTGTATTTCAGTACTGCTTGGGAGGCAGGGGAAAATTAGTCCTGCTGCTGTGTTTGTAAAGAAAAGATTTGGTGCCTGAAAATTCTGCTGTAATATTAAAATATTTTCCACAAACAGATCTGGATGATTTTTACCTAAACCTCTACACCTTTTTCCTTAAAAGGCTTGCTTTAATGATGGAACACATATTCTCCGACCTGATGCTAATATTTCCTTACCTCACAATTCATAGGAGTACTATGGTGATTAATGAATGTCTTTGAACTGGGAAGTGCTGAGTGCTAATTATTATCCTCATATACACATATTTCTACTGCTTTCAAGGTCAGAGCATTCACATACCATAGTAATGGGAAAGCTTAGTAAAACATATATATTGATACTTACGAGTTTTATCCACCACAAAAATGTATAAAGAATAAATTAAAATTTAGGTGTTTTAATTTGTTATTGCACATTCTAGTGAACCACTCTCCATCTGCTTAATAAGTTCAGGGCAGCTGAAAATGGAGTTTAGATTGGAAGGTGCTTGCAACCTTATCTTCTTGCTCTCTCAGTAATACTAATAAGAATTATAAAAACAAATTATTGTCCATTGTGAGGAGCTCAGTTAAAGTATGTGACTGCAAATCCAAAGTGTAATTTGAAGGCTATGAATTTGTTCAAATTCTGCCTCCCAGATGCCAGGGCTCTGCATAGATCAATCCAAAGCTCCTGCATACAGCATCCCTCTCCCTCAGATGCCTAAAGGAGCATAGCCTGAAGAAACTGTTAGCTGATGCTTCACTATGGTTTTTTGTAGGTTTTTAATCTCATCCACCTTTAAAATTATGTGATTTGAGTGTAAATAATATTTTCAAATGTTTCCTTAATGAGGATGCTTTGTTCACATTTATCAGTCGGTGCTAACTGCCTGCACAGTTCCTCTGCTCCTGTAACTCAACAACCAGCCTGGGAGGACTCAGGGAGCACATGCTCAGCATGTATAAAACAGCCGTTTGCATTCAACAGCTTTGCTCTCCTAGGACACGTTAATTAAAGTCAACTGATTGAAAAAATAATTACAGGAGAATAAGGACGGGAAAAACCTAGACCCATAATTTAAAGATCTCTGAAGTTTGTGTTTTGTTGAGAGGTAATAATTTTGTTGAGAAGAAAGAGGTTCTCCTTTTTCCTTCTTGAACTCCCTCTATATACTGGCAACAGGCAATAAGCAGCAGTCTTCCTTCAGAGTTATGCAAGTGCGTGTGGCCTTTTCTTCTGTTCAATATATGCATTCATCTGGCTCTTGTTACTGTTGCATCTTGAGGTGTCCCAAAAACATTGTGATGTCTAACCTAAAAGTTATGTGATCCTGAACACAGCTGTTCTGTAGGATGTGGAATTATATAAACATTACAACTGTTAAAAACTGCTACTGTAGCATTTCTGGCACTAATTAAAAACTGGCTAGGGATCTTCTTTCTTGATTCTGCCTCTACTTCAAACAAAAACATTCCAACAAATCAAAACTAGGGAAAATGGTTTAGCACTTTAAGCTAATAATAATTGGTTTAGAAACCTGTATTTGCTCAAGGGTATAATTCATTCAAAAACTGACCTTAAAACTCAGCGTTAAGCAAATATAAACCTCTTGTTATTTGGGAGTGGATGTTTTTAAGCTGCTCTCTCTCAAACAATGATCATGCCTTTTTTGCGAGCTCTCTATCTCACTTGCTGCCAGGGTATACCCAGCAGAGAAGGGCAGTGTGGCATAGAGCGAGCAGTAAGAATTCACAGAACCAAGCCCAAAAAATTGCTGGGAGCTGCCAGGGGAGAAGAGGCAGCCCAACCACCACTCCTGAGGAGACAGCCCGCTTGTTCCCCACACTCTCTTATCTCATGTATTCTGGAAGCCAATAAAATGAGGACCTAGCACTGTGCCCAGTATTTCCCTTGGAAATCAAGATGCATGAAGAGTTTTTTCAGGGAGTGGCAGAGTGACCTGTGGTACACTGGTTTAGTTTATCCTTTTTATCAAGGGTGAAGCAGGCAGCTAGCTGCCAGTTGTTCATCCCTCTCCCCATGTTTGACATGCAAGGTTCAGCTCTTGTGATCATTCTCCCTACATTATCTCACTTTACGGTTTTCATATTGTTTAATTGGTGAAAAATAAAAAGTGACACATGCTTCACTTGAAGCAAGCAAACTATTAAGAGGGGTTTGTGTGCAAATTGCAGGCATGGCGTGACCATTTTTCCCAAACCACGCTTTTTAAATGATATTCTACATTGTCTTTTCAACATGTTAAAAACACTGACATATAATTAAAGACAAACTGATGGGGCAGAAATTGACTGGATGACTGCAATTAATTGTACCAAAGAAACACTAGAGAAATACATTGTTTGGTTTAAACAAGGACTTACATCTACTAATCTGCATTGAAAAAAATAAATGCTCTATGTGCTAAGCTTTAGGGGTATGGTTGTTTACCTCTTGTAGATGTATTACGCCAGACTTCCAGATGAGAGGACAAGACTATGAGTGAAGAGTGTCCTGGAGATTGCATGCAGTTCTTTTCCTGGGTCAGAACTGGATTCATCCAAGAACAGTAATTATGAGGCTGACATGTATGTTCTCCTTCATCTTGCTGTTTGGAGCAGCTGGGCTCTTTGTCTTCATTCACCTGCAGGATCCAGAAGAAATAGTTCATCAGCAGACACCAGGTTAGCATTCCTATTTCTATTTGACTCACTTGCTCTTTTCATGTTCAACATTTTATACTTATTCCATTACGATGCTTTACGTACTTCAGAGTTCGCCTCAACAAGACTGTAATTTTTTACTGAAGGCTTTTTTGACATTAATTAACAATTAAAAAAAAAAAATTAAAAATATATTTAGAAAAGGTTGCTTAAAAAAACAGCTCCAGGAGCCAATTAAATAATTTTTCTGGTATCTTTGCCAATGTGCAGAGTCCAGCTAGATGGAGTGCATATTCTGCTTAAGCCAAGATCAACTTCTGCTACCAGCTATGCCACTATAGATATGAAAATGAGAAATTTTGCCAAAAGTTCAGTTCCTAAAAATACATGCCTCTCAATCTACCTTTGTCTGCATATGGTATTCAGTGTGTCATGGAGATGCAAAATAAGAGATGCATAAAGGAATCATGCAAGAAACATAAAATACTTTGGGATGTATTCCTTTAATGTGCTTAACTTCCATTAAACTTTTCATAACTTTCATTCATACACATGCCACCTTCATGTGCTACTAACTTTAAACTGAGCCCCAAAGACCACATCAGTGCAAGAACTAGAAAACTATGAGCTGAAATAGTGGTTTTCTTTTAAAGGAGGGGGAGGCAAGAAGCATGAAAAAGTACAAGATCTCTTGATTTACTTAAAGTCACTTTGTCTTTGACTGAAGCTGTAATGACAGCCAGTTTAGAGCCTAGACAAATGCCAGGGCAGTTACTCTAGCTCATAATAATGTCCCTGTGACTAAAGTTTGGTCACTGTGTTTGTTCTTATATGCACTGCAATTTTCCTTTCACTAAATACATGCTTTATAAAACAGTCTATTTGATCGACATCTTCATTGTACAATGAACATGACTGTGTGTGTTTTGAAGTATTACTAACACTTTTAATGGAGCTGAACCCTAACAGAGAAATCTTAAATAATTACATTAAGTGCTAATTTATGTGCTCAGGTTTATTAAGTGCTTATTTCCATGTCACTAAACAACCTATACTTTAATATGTTTATTATTTAGTCCAACTGCACACCGATTCTGAAAGCAACCACTCAGCTGAAACTACAGAAAAAATTAATCATCAGCATTGTGCAAAGCAGAGAAGTATCCAGTATCTTCAGTGCTTTTGCAATTTATTTTTGTATATTTAGATGCAAGAGAGCTTAGAGATTAAAACTAGTGGTACATGCATCTAAGAATATGTTACATTGAAAAGTTAATTCTTTGCTCCTGAAAGAGAATGAATTTCTAGTGGTATCTCAAAACCACTGCAATTTCTTCTCCATATTTTCATTATTGGTCCCTCATCTTGACCTGTTATACTTCTGTTCTCTCTGCCACAAACCTCTTGAATGCCAACTGCTCATTATAGTACACTGTGAAGTGATTTTTGAGTGATACAAGCATAGAAGGGGATGCCCAAACACATTTAAATAAAAGCGAGTTTGAACACAGCTCTGCCCTCA
>NW_009970717.1:1092016-1124731 GCF_000747805.2 Chaetura pelagica
GCAGGAAAACTCACTCTGTAAGGTACTTTAATTGCTGTGGGTAGGGTTCTGCATAGCTAAACCATGAACATCCCAATGATGCTGTTACTGCCAAAGGTGTGTAATCAATTGTAATCAATGCTCACATTCAATTACTACTTATGTTAATAGGAACCAGACTGTGCCCTTGAGTAAAAGGTGCTCAATACAATTACTCTTACTTCTGTTTGGCTGATTTTCATGTGTGTTAAGTGCTTGCAACCCTCAGTGGACTCAGAAACTCCTCACATCCATTGCTTCTGAAAATGATACCAGTTATCACTAAAACATATTAGGTGGCTTAAAGGACACAGGAAAAAAAAATACATTCATTTTATTAAAGAGAGAGGTAGGCATATTTCATCATTAGACAGTCTCATGTGAAAATCTGTCAGTCACAAGCTCATCTTTGGCACACTGAGAAGGATCCTTCCCTTCCCCTGTTCAGGGTGTTTCTCTTTAAAAGGGCATGTTTCTAATGGAGAGTGGATATTGCTGCAATTTGCTTGTCTGATTGCTCCCTCAATAGAACTGAACAAAGGCATGCATTATTAAGCTGCTTAGGACAACAGATTCTGCATAGCAAGGTTTTATTGGATCATTCTTTGCTTTTGTGTTTCAAGGTAGTTAGTTACTGTGTAGAAAACATATTGGCCAGCTGCTGGAACCTCATCAGGAAGGCTGGATAAAAGTCAGAAATGTTTATTTTCCACTGAAAAGCAGCATAGGAGAATTTTGCATTGTCCAAAAGGCCATTTTTCATTGTTAGTACATTCAGTCATCTTTAATTTAAGATAGTACAACTTATAAAACAAGATTAATAAAAATACCTTGGTACTTTAGTTTTACCTGTCTGTTCAGGAAATTATTCTTGATTGTTTTAGTCCTAGTGAGCATGGTGGTTAGACCTTGATGTACTGCTTAAACCAGTATAAAACTCACAGTCATAAAACTTTAAGTAATGCTTACATTACTTTCACTGAGCAAAGTATTCCTGACAGTAGCTGTTTGTGTTGATTTGTTACTATTCATTTATTCTTTCCCTGTGCTTCACACTGCTGCCTAATTGTGATGCTGTACTGAGAAAGCAATATCAAAGTAATTTTCCACAACATTAGTTACAATTTTCTTCTGATCTTTCAAGTGAAACAATCCCATCCTGTTGGCTTCTGTGAGCATATAAACCTTGATTACATTTATCTGTTGGAAACCAATGCTTACAAAGTATATGTGCCCGGGATAGGGGGTGTAGAGCCTTTTTGCTGATTGACAAACATGCTGTCTGTGTAGTTTTATTTATATCATGCATATCACTCTGAGCAGACGCATTTAAGACAGCCATTTAGGATGGGCAAAACAGATTTCCTAAGACAATATATTAAACTCAGTAAATATTCCTGTGGTCATTAGAGACAATAACTTAACTTACAACGGTCATTTTCTCAGCATCTATTAAGAGTGCTATTACGATGGAGAATGCAGGATAAAGCAGGGATGCAGGCTGAAAACTGGTATAAATGATAGTCATATGCCATACAGAAATGCAATGCTCTTCGTATAATTCTCCCTGTATAATTATATAAAACTCAGCTTCTGCAATAATCATGCCATTATTCTTAAAAAAACACAGTGAAGGATTTGTTTGGAGCAAGTCAAGTGCTTTTACACATGATGCAAAAGAAAAATGTAATATGTGTATCTCTACCCTAATGGTAATGATTCTTGGATGTATAAAATCTCCTGTCTGTGATAGGATATTCAACATGCAAAAACTTTACAGTAACTACGTAAAATGTTCAGCTACTTCACCTCTGTGATTGTCCTGGAACCACAAGAGCAGCTGGGAAGGGGCCTGTCCAGCCCTATGGTTAGCAGGAGGCTTCTTCAGTGTAAGATGTGCCCTCTCTCTTGGGTTTTACAGTGGAAGACTTGACAGAGCTAATGAGCACCTTTACAGCCTTAGCCACGCCCTTAGGAGATTACTGACAGCAGAGAGAACTTGGATTTGTGAGGGCTGCATTTGGATAGTACAAGAGAGAGCAACTTGGACAAACACCATCACCAAGTGAGAGGATTAAATCTATCCTGACAGGTTTCAGGTGGATTTCAAACGCCCACACAAACTTCTGAGCTACACACTAGCCAGTCGATGGGCTGGAGACAGGACTGTGGTCGTGAATAGCTGATGTTCAGGTGAGGTTGTGAATATCAGGACCACTCCTTCCAAATTGTACCACAGACACAGTATCTATAGCTGTACTGCAATATCCGTATCTGTACTTAAGACCATGTACTCTATGGACTTTAGTCAGAAGAAGAGGGATATTCTAAAACAGTGTTTACTTTGCTAATAGAAGATTTTGCCACATAGCATATTTCTCTATATATAGTGAATAAGTCTGGGAAAAAAAAAATGGGTTATTGCCACATGGTTACTGAATTTACAAACCTGTAACAGATTTCTGTTAGAACTTTTAAGGTGAATATATATGGACACACATTCCTTTGGGAACTGGTAAAAGGTGGAAAATACATGTCAAAGGATGCATGTTGTGAAAGCTTCAAAAGGCTGAAAACAGGGAGTAGAATGGAAATGTCTTTGCACTCTGACTGTATTTGAGTATTTGAAAGTCAAGTATGACTATAACCAAGCCTGAAACTCATCTGAGATTCTGCAATGCTTGCTGTCCTTACCTCATCTACTAGTTTCTAACATAACACTCTCATCTTTTTTTTCTGCTTTACTTAGGGTGTGATGGGGAAAAGAGGGAGAAAGGAGAGGTGACATTCTAAAGGGCTGGTGTGTAAATGCTATTGCAAACCTGACGGCACAAGGGAGACACAGTGCAGGAATCTTACAGTATATTGCGGTAGCCTTAGAGCAAATACCAGCATTATAGCTATACTGAAATTTTCTTAATTACTTATTCAGAGCACATACACCTTGTTACACACAAATTACAGTCCTATGCACATCTCCATGTCCTCTGTACATTTCCATAATACTATCCTGCTGCACAATGTACCACTTATTTGTCATACTGGAAACTTTTTATAAATACAATTGAAAATGAACTAGCATCGATACATAATTTCAAAAGCAATTTTTCTGCAATTTGCATCTTACTTCTCTTTATAAACTGGAAGCCATTTAATCTGCTTCTGAACTACCAGATCAGCAGAAATCCTGAACAAAAGACTCTGGTGACTGTAGAGGAGGTGAGTAGGCTGGCTGATACCCTTCAAACAGAAGCAGCACACTGCGATGTGTGTAAGGGCAGCTCCCACCAACTCAAGAGTGGATGAACCTTCTGCAGTTGCATCCTCTGAGCCTTCTTTAGCTGAACTTCCTCAGCAAATAATTTTCCTGTGTACAGCCTAGTTCCCGATGGTCTGCAGTTATTGGGACAAACAGAAAAAGATCTGTTTCCTGTCCTGTGAGCCAAACCACTTGTAAGGGAAATGTAGCCTTAGGAGTATGATATTCCCTTTTCTGCTGCTTGAAATTGTTGTGGTTTAGACTGACTACAGATGTGAAACTGGTTATTTTTGACATTAGAAATAAATGGCAATAACTTCATCAGTCCACTTCCCTAGGGAGATCAAACACTGTCTACCTAGATGGTTACAAAGGAAACCATACACAACACTGCCAGTACAAATCTGTTAAAAAGAAGTGCAGTCTAGTGCTGAAAGTAAACACATACAAAGTTATATATACAGATTGTATCCTACACCTTCCCCCTTTCTTTCATGACTATGCCATATCCTTGGCAGTCTTACAAAAATGCAGCAGTTATTTACGACATGGTATTGAGTATGCAACACTTTTTTTTTCTTTTTTTTTTTACAGTTTCTGTTAACATGCTTTAGCCTAAAGCCCATTAAATAAATACAGTTATTAAACTATAGCATCACAGGCCAGCATTTTTAGGAGCAGCATTTCCTGTCAACCATCAGCAAGTGCTTCCAGGAGTCAGAGCACTTTGTGTTAAGACTCTCGAATTGGGATTCAAAGCTGTTGCAGTGTGTTCCTGTCCTGCCCTGCTGCTCATATATCGTGCTGTATTGTGTTAAATCAGGCAATCCACCTGCTAAATATTTCCATTTCCTATTTTAAGGGAGTTGCCTTCAGGTAACTCAAGGTCCCTAAGGACTGCAAGATTCTACAACAAAAATGCAAGATCAAACCATATTAACTGTAACATTATCACAAAATCCAGTGTATTTCTAGCAGCAGTTATTATCCCACTGCAGTCGTGCACACACATCAGATGACTGAACAAGATCCCCTGCCCATTTGTTTGATGGCATATAGTCCATGTCACCTAATCCCAAATGTATTCATCAGCATAAAACCAGAGTGATGGTGTGCTAAATCACTCACATAGTGCAGCTTTCACTTCCACAAATTTCCCCTTTTTCTTCTATGACCATTTCCTCTCAGATACTGATAGGTTTAAAAAAAATAAAAATAAATAAATAATAATTTTAAAAAAGCTTTTATATTCTTTTAAAGCCTACTTCTAAAAACTGTCAGAGGTTGACACTTCTTTGTTGTGTCTGGCAAAATAAAAAGTGACCTGCCATCTCAGAGCTGCATTTGTTTATGGTGTTTGGCAACATATCACAGGCAAAAACTCAGCCACACTGTGATATGTCGGAAGACTCTCAGAGTGGCAGCTTTATGAAAGTATATTCCTAGGGAATGAGCCTGGATGCTTCTCAGATTCCCCTGGAAATTTGCAGAGGCACTACAGAAACATGCAAAAGTTGGTCAGCAGACTTTCATTTCACCTCAAAACATTTATACTAAATATAGGGCTATATTGAATTTTTCAGAGAATGTGTCAGTACTAGAGAGCCTCTTCCCATATGTCAGCTATCTTTCAGGTTGCTTGATTTTAAAAACCACATTGAGGAGCTTAGGCAAGTTTAAAATACTTCCTAGATTGTCTAAAGTTTATGCCATTTAAAATGTGTTTTCTAATATATGTTTCCCTTCATCACAGTTATTGTCTCCTAAAACCTTACCCAAAACTTCCTCTCTCCAGAAATATCATCCTTTTTCATTTAGCAAACATTTATTTTCCTTTCATGATTGTAGTGAAGCTTTAAATTAATGGTGGATTTCTTCTCTATTATGGCTTCTTTTGTGTATCAGGATCAAAACTGCCAGTTAACTACTGCTTTAGTACTAATGAAAAGAGCATAAAAAGTCAAATAATTAACCCTGTTTAGACCCTACTGGAGAGCAACTTCTTGTGGATTTCTTTATAATTTTATCCAAATGAATCATCTATTTAGGTTTGAAAGCAAGTGGCTGGTTTTGGATCTGTCACCACTTGGCATATGCAAGGTGAATGACTGATTTTAATCTTATTCTGTACAGGCCCTATCCCACAATATGCTAGCTCATAGCATCAGTGCAGAGAACCGAGAGGCTCAACTGCTAGCTCTGCTCCTATACCTGAAGTGCTCTGCTGCCTGAGGCTCAGAATATTCTGCATCTTTTAAAATTAAGTTCCATCTTTGTCCCTTTTTGGTCTCAGACACTTCAGAAGGCCTATGTGATGTTTAAAGGAAAAAATGCATCAGCTAGGCCCTTCCTCCATTGCCACTTCTGCACATCAGGGCAATTCAGACATGCCCTTTCCCTCTTTTTTTAGAATCATCATCCACTAGGTCTTCACACTTCCAGAAACTGAGTTTTTGGGGCCTCTGTTCCTGGTTTGTATTTGAAAATCACACATTTTCATATCAAACTCTTTGCAGGAACTGGATGTCTGATGTTTTGTTCTTAATAGCACATTAGCCAAGAGATCATTGTTTACAGACTTCGGGTATCCCTAAACCATGAAAGCAAAACATACTGTGCCCTGAGTATCTATGTGCTTACACAAGGAGAGTTACATGGGCTGGGAGATATGGAGACATCAAGTCCCTTTATGGAGCAGTGGGACCTGAGTAGTCTCAAATGGAGGGGGGGGAAAGGCAGGCTGTGAATGAAATTCGTAATTGTTGTGGTTTGGGCCTAACACAACAGCAAAGAAACAGCCCCATGGCTGCTCACTAAACTCACCCTTCACACACACTCTAGGATGAGGACAAAGGCCAACTAGAAGCTCATGGGTGGAGACAAACGACAAGGAGGGTTCTTCAGCAATTAAGGTCACAAAAACAGTAATTTCACACTAATCAAATGCACACAGGGCAAACAAAGACCAGTGCTTGCATACCTTACCCCCATCCCTCCCTTCTTCCCACCCAAATTACTTTGTTTCTCTGCCTCCTTCCCCCCAGCAGGCGGTTTAGAGTCAGTTCACAGGCCGGTGGTTCTTGTCGCTCCTTCCTCCTCAGGAAGGATTCCTTACGGTCCTCCCCTGCTTCCCCCCGGGGTCCCTCCCTACGGGACAAAGTCCTCCACAAACCTGTCCTTCATGAGTCCTTTCTACGAGGTCCAGAGCTGCTCCAGCCTGGGCTTCCCACAGTGTCACGTGGTGCTTCGGGAACAGTCACCTCTCCTGGTGCCGCAGTTTTCCATGGCTGCATCATCAGAGTCCACTGGCAGCAAATCTGAGTCCACGGGCCACAGAATCCAAGTCCACTGGCCAAGTTCACCCCTCCTGGCGCCTTCAGGCAATGTTCTACCGTGTTCCTCCATGAATACAGGGGGACAGCTGCCATCTCGCCATGGGTTGCAGGGAAACTTCTGCTTGGGCGCCTTCTTGCCCTTCTTCCTCATCCACCACCCAGGATTGTCACCCCAGTGCTGCTTTTCACCTCTCCAGCATAGCTCTTCTTTTTTAACTGCTTGCTCTGCTCAGGTCTTATTTCAGTTCTTTCGTATGTTAGTCACTGAGGTGCATCTATTGTCCCCCTAATGGGTCCTTGGCTGGGTTTGGAGCAGGGGGAGCTTCTCATCTTCTTACTGGAGCCACACCTGGGGCCTTCCCACCAAACCAAACCAGCACAATCACCTTTCGAAAAGGTGCCTGTGCTCCATTGCCCTGTTCCTTCTCTATTTGAATTCATTTGCCTTTCCCATTCCATTTGTCAAAATAACTGGCAGTACTGAGCTTTCTGTAATGACAGCACAGATAATACTTGGGACAAACAAAGGGATTTTTTGCTTTAGAATTATTTTAGGCTTGGATTCACAGTAGTCTTCAGATGGCCTGCACCTGCTGCAGTCAGGGTGGCAAGATGGAAGCAGAGGAGCCACACAAATATTTATCCTTGTGGCCAAGGAGGCCAGAAAGCATAATCCCAAATAGAGGAAACTGCCCAGTGGCTATTTGAGAGGGGTGGGAGGAGAGTCTCCTTTTCTCAAGCTGCAGGTAGTTCACAACAGCCCAGATCCTACCTAACAGTTTCCAGCTTGTTGCATTTTTTTTTTCTTCTTGACTTGTTTGACTTGACTTTATTTGTTAATAAAGTTCTGCACAGCTTAATGCCCATAAGTCAAACCACAGGAGAAATTACAGGCAGCAATCACTGCCGCTCTGTGTGAACTGAATGCAGTTCCTTAATTGGGTTCTCTTAATTGTGCATGCAGCTGCTAGGAAAAACATGATGATGCTTATCTCATATAAGAAAACAAATTCCTCTCACTACTCCATTGTAAATAACTGAAAAGGTATGTATTCAAAGAGTCACAAAACAAATGTATACATCTGCAGGTAGATACTGTGACTTTTATGCCATAGCAAAGCAATTCTGTACTCACTGAGAATTTAATGTCGTTCACTGTGATTGTTTAAAACTCAGCCTAGGCTTTGGTGAGACTTAAGCAGGACTGGGATACCATTCACATACCCAAAACAGTGGCACCTCAGCCACCAAGTTCACTTAAATACTGTATACAACCAAGATGAACAGTGAAAAACAATCAACCGTTCTTTTATAAACCGTTAAATGGAAACCTGCCTTTCCATTCATTTAGCTCAGGAGATGTTATTGCCTTGTAAACAGGACACATCCTTAAGTCACTACCTAATTAAAATTCCAATTATTCTGCATTTATGAGCTGCTCATTCTCATGTTATTGAAGGGAATTAAGTTACTCAAGAATGTACGAAGTCAGATATTGTTTAACACCTATATATTGATTAGGTATTCAGTGCTGCATGTTAAACCAGCCATGTCACTGCCTGTTCAGTAGCACATTTCACCAATACCTGCAGAATGCTACTTGGGATGATTTATGTGTTGTAGGAGAAAAATCAAATAAATGAACCTTAGCAAACCATTATAACAACAGCATTAGGAGAGAGAAGCACACACAAAGAAGAATGGTAGGAAACGAGGTCCAAGAAACAAAATTTGAGATCACTTCCTTTTCTGTTTTTCACATTTGAAATTATTTAGTGAAAGGAGCCTGTGGGGTGTTTGTAGAAAAACATCCAGAGACTAATTCTGCTAGTCTCACTTTAAACATTGTTAAAAGGAAAATTTTAAAATGTTATTAAAACAAAAATGTTTAACTCAATTAGAAACTAACAGAAAATTTACTGCAGTTTTATAATTCATGTTAATAGACAGCAGGCCCAGAATCAGAAAGACTGAAGTTCCCAGGGGTGCTGAAATGGAGACAAGGGAAGGAAATAGTAAGGAAAATTAATACTTACTACAGTAAATCCACAGTAGTCAACAAACTTAGAAAAAACACCATAACTTTTTAAAAGCTCTAAATATTCCTAATTAACAATAATGTTCTATTATATTCCCATATACAAATCTTTGAGACATTACATGTTCTTAATGTCTACACATTTGCACACCATATTTTCCTCTTGCTTGTTTCCAGAGATCAAATTATATATTCAGTATATTCTGATTGTTCTCTGCATTTTCCTCTGAAGGCACTGGCTTCACTTCTTAATTGACACCCAGTGGAGATAAGTTCACCACAACATAACTTAATGAACTATGGAAGAGCTACCTTTTACTGCATGAAGTATCAAGCTGCATGACAGAGGAAGAATATCTCCTAGGTGATGTTTCCATAGATAATAATTAACTAAGACATCTCCTAAAATAATAGCACTCAGACACAAATGCAGCCCTTTCCCCCTCTGAAACTGCACAACACATAGAGTGTGTATTAAGGACACAGTTTCTAAAAGTTACTCAACTTCTTTCCTCCATGAAATCACGGATTAGCAATTGGAGATGTATGGTACAGATGAGTGAATTTTACTCTTTTCCCACTTCAAAGGCTGGATTGTACTTAATTTACCCTTCACATCAGACTTGGATGTGCCATCACCACATTCCCTTCCAAGTATGAAGATGATTTTCCTTTTATTCTGAAGGATTCTGAGCAGATCAGCAGCAGTACTCTCATTGCACACAGCGGTCATCTCAGAACCTCCTGCCCCTTTGCTTTCTGGCTTTGGGGAGAAAATTCTGCAGCATCTGTATTTTTCAGTAATTTACTTATATTTTTGGGTAGGGGAAAAAAATTCTGACATTGGACAGCCTATGGAACAGGACTGAGATGCCTGCAGTCTCCCTCTCAGGGACACAGCAGACAATGCGCTGCCATCCTTCACCTCCCTCATCCAGGCTTGCTGCTTCAGCCCCATCCCTACCTTAAGTAGTGAAGGCATCCTTGATCTTTGTATAGTTTTGTTGCAGTTTAATGTTAATTAGATTTCAAATTCCTCAAATTAGGGAGTGTGAGTCAAGTGCTGGCTCCTACTGAGTTCAGAAGGGCATGTGTATTTATAGGCATTTTTACAGCATTCAGCCTCTTTGATCACAGCCTTCCACACCACCAAAACCAGTAGTTTGATTATAATGAGACATGTTTCACAAAGAACTGCTGAGATAGCATTTCAAGAGTTCTGAATATTTTAATATTCATTAATTAAATGTTTCTGAGTTTCTGTCCTTTTAGCAACCAACCCCTGATGCTGTAAAAACATTCTAGTGAAGGGCAAATTGTTAATATTCCAAGGCAAACCCTATTTGCTACAAGAGCAGCTCTAATTGCAAGACAAACCATCTCCTTGCAGTCATTCTTAGGAATCAGAAGCAAGCACAGCAACATGATAGTGACAAAATATTTACCATCCTCTGTCTCAATGGAAAAAAGGCTGAGAGGCTCACCCTGGGAAAAGGCAATTCTGTTTCCTAGCTTTGACTCTGCTCCCTGAACAAAGCACTCTTTAGGTCTGTTGCATGTAATGACTGCATTTTCTTTGCCTAGTTGCATGAATCTCTGCCCGTTTCTTTTACCTAGCAAGCTAAAATGTTATTTGGCAGGAATTTCACAAAACAAAGATTCAGTTCCACACTGCATTTTCAAGATTTGTTATCTCTCCATACTACCTAAAATGTCTTCTCCCCCTTACCAGCAGGCCTAGGTAGTGTCTAATGAGTTAGTGGAGGAGATCTGATTGCTTTTTGCTTGCTCCTTTTCCCTGCAATGGGTTTAATAATTGCACAATTCTCTGGGCAACATCAGGTCCTAAAGATGATAGAGGTTTTATCCCTCAGCATAGAAGCAGTAATAAAAGCAGACAGAAAGTTTCTCCATCCTCATAGTGGTCCACTGTGGTGTCAGTGTCAAATATAACTTGACAAGACAGCTGATAACAGCAAGATTCTCAGAGGCAGTGAAGGTAATACAACATATTTATTCAAATCAAATCTATCTTGTAGATTATTTATAATAAGGAAAAAAAACCAAAAACTTTTCTAGTTGTGGTTTTTGTTTTTTTTTTTCATTTCCTGGAGTTAATACATTGCAATTTGCTTTAAAAAAATGAATGCTCAAAGGATATTGAGACATTGCAGAGAGCATGTTACCCAGCAAGGCTGTATCATGACTGCCATGTGTAAATGCCAAATAGCTCGTGTCACTGGCTGACCCTGAGAAATCAGAGTTTAACACAAATATCACTCAAGCTTATCTACCAGTACTACTGCTTATATTCAATAAATTCTAAGAGGCAGTGCCTTGTAGTCCAAGGAAGCTTTCTCACTATTCCCACTGGAACACTCTCTGTTCTTCAAATAAGTAAAAAGAAAAGTGTGGTTTCCGTCAGCAATGACCTTTCTTTTTTAGTTTTCAACTAAAAGAGAGTAGATTCAGACTAGGTATGGTAAAACACTGGCATAGGTTGCCCAGAGACATGGTAGATGCCCCATCCCTGGAACCATTCATAGTCAGGTTGGACAGGGCTCTGAGCAACCTGACTAGTTCAAGAAGTCCCTACTTACTGCAGGAGGCTTGGACTTCATGACCTCTAAAGGCCCCTTCCAACCCAAACGATTTTGTGATTCTATGAAAATGGTGACACTAAACTGCTTAAGTGGCATTTCAAAGGAAATCTAATATTTATGCAGTAAAACATCACTCTCTTCTCATCATGACATTAAATACAACTCTCTCCTGCCATGTGGAGCTCTCTCAACTCTGCTTTCCATGATGCATGAGCAATGAATGGGTCTTTTGGGGACCTGCCTGATATGAAGTGATAGATGCAAAAAAATGTGAGGTTTTTTTAGTTAGAGAACTGTATTAAAGACATAATCCCTTCCTTAAGCTTTCTAGTCCTGAACAAAATAATTGCTGCCAAAGCTTGTACTTTTTTTCACAAAACATATATACCAAAACACCCCAACCAAGGCCAACACTCATAAACCGTGGTGCAGGATAACCTACCAAGCACTGCACATCTGCTGAGGAAGCACCTTCCCATCAGTGCCTATTTTCAAAGGCCAAAAGCAAATTCTTGCGTCCTTGCGGATGCAAAAACTAATGAACTCCCAACATCCAACTTCAAAATGTTTATCCAAAGCTTTATAGAGAAGCTAATAGCTTTTTAAGTGCCACACAAATTTATTCAACTGAAAAGAGTATTAACATGATATGCTAATGAAATCTGCATCTAATAAGATATATATCAATTAAAATTCTCTGTACCTTTCTGTCAACACTGCATACTGCAAAAATGAGCCGCCGGGACCGCAGTTTAATCTGATATGAAATCAAATGATCCATGTTAACAAGACAATTAAATAACTGTCAGAAACTAAAGAAAAAATTATCAGAAGTTCACCAGATATAAACTAGTTTTGAATAATGTGAAAGGATGATTACACAGTAGGTAAACTGAAAGTTGTTACCATAATTAGAATAATATGGGTGATAAATTAGATACTAATTTTATTATTTTAAAAGTCTAGATCAGGTGCTTCAAAAAAGAAAGCAAAACTTCAAATTACATGGTGCTTATGTTGGCTTATTTAAAATTACTGGAGCATGCATTACAAGGAAATTAGCATTTGGAAAGGTTATTTGAAGGCAGTAAAATTAAAAATTATGCTAGCTTCTTTTCTACTGGACATGGCAAACAAGATGATGCACCACGTATGTTACCAAAAGGTTTGGTAGATACTATTTCCCACAACAAAACTTTGCCATGCAACAAACCTTATGCTTTAAATTCAGCAGCTTCTAAAAAGTAATATTTTACAGCTACAGTCTAAAGATGCAATACAGAGACTTCTCCCCATCAAGATCCTATTCAATTGTACATATTGAGCATTTATTGTACAGCTCCCTCATAGGCACATTTGTCAACTTTACTTTTGCAAAAACAGGCCAGGCGTTGGATGCTCAGAAACATTGTGGAGCTGATCTGTGAGCACTCTGGCATCCCCATTTCTGCCTGTCCACAATCACTTTAGTGCAGTAGCTGTGGATAAGTCAGTGTAGTCTGCAGATCCCTGGAAGTGCATGGATTGCTTTTAGGGTAACTAAAAGGTCCCAAAACAGGTAAGAAAAGTAATCTTACATCTAACACACCTCAATATAAAGAGGTACATATGTCCACAGAATAATTGTAGAGACTCAGAGACTTAATGAAGGTTGAAACTACTGTTTTAAAGGTTAATAATTACCAGAACTGCACCCAGAGCTATGCATTTGGTTTGAACTACAAAACAGAAACGATCTCTCCAGATGGAGCCTGAAGCAAACACAGTGGTTCCTGGGTGTGTAATACTAGGAGTGCTCCACACCAGATAAAATGACCCCACAGCTCGGCCAGTGGACGAGCAGGATCGGCAGTAAATGCCTGCACTTAAATGGCCTGTTTTGCAGCCTCACTCAGCTTCAAGGCACCACATACTTGTTTTGCCTTTATTTTGGGAACTTTTTAGGATGACTCTTCATGTAGTGCTTCTCTTCCCCTCCCTGTGGCTACCTGTACTGCTTATCCATCACTCTGGGAGTGAGCAGTGCTGGGGATGATTCCATGGGGGTCAGCCACAGAAAAGCAGGACATTAGATACAATCCAGTTGTTCATGGCAGGCACATTTAACCTTCCTTGCAAACATAAATCCTTCAGATCTCTTCTTCTAACATTTATTTATATATCTGAAACAACAGAAAGGGAAAGACACATCTGGGGAAATAACCAATGCTTCAGAATTGCCAGTTTGTTTTAAAATTCAGCTTCCCCCAGAAAGAATGCAGGAGTAATGCACATAGCCTCTGCTACAGCTGCTGACAACCTCATCCTTTAACCTGCAGTTCAGTTCAGCCACTGTCCCTCTGCCCAGACAACAATGCAAGCCCTTATGGAAGTGAGTGTGGCTGGATGGGAACAGTATCTAGCAATCCTACAGGCAAGTTAGAGCCTTCCCACTTTCAACACCCAAAAGCATCAGCAATCAGTCTCAGCAGGTTCCAACACTGCTTTCAACTTTCTGGTGCATTGTGAGCACAGATCTTTCTAGGATTGCTTTATGGATACTCATAAATACTCATAAATAGCTTATTTGCTCAATGATTATGTTAGATTGTAATGCAGATGAAGATTTATGTATGTAAGTGCTTATAAATAGTTTTATAAAACCTGATTCAAAGACTAACGAAGTAGCTTGGAACTTGTCCATTGACTTGCTTTGGATTGTGTGCCAAGTATTTATCAGTTCCTTCAGCCCCTGTGCTTCAATAGAGTTCAACTCAACTTACTAAAGCAGATACTCTGCTTCTTTCTTATTATTGGTTAAAATTCATATTCACAGTGCAGCCCTTTGAATCAGAGGTTTCCCCCAGATGCTTCTGATGCTTCTCCTTTGTTAAAGAGGATGCTACTTCATATAACAGAGCTGGTAGCCTCTATTCAAAATCTACCATGCTGCAAAGTGATGTTGTCAGTCAGTCTGATCTTTCTCCAATAGCTTTTGCATCACTTTTCTTATAAAGATGTTAAAGATAACATGGAAGAGAAAAAAGAACAGATTTAGAGTCTTGGGATAGCAAAATACAAGGGATGACAAAGAATCGTAATGCTGATGCTTGTAATTGAAAGAGATACTGAGAAAGTGTATCTCGGGCTTTGCAGAAGAATAAGGTAAATGAGTAATTTAGGCTGCTAAAACCAGATTTTTGTGAAAACAGATACTAATTTTTGAAGGATTATTATGTGTTTTGTTTCACTGTTGTAACTGAGATTTAACTGTGGTAACTGGAAGAGCATCAGCTCAAGACAACACACCTTCAGGAGCCTGAGCCCCCAGCTCCCAAGTAAATTAATCCAGGGAATTGTTAAGTTCAATAAAAGACTGGGAATAGCATATATGTCATGGGAACAGAGGTTCACAGCAGTTATTCCAGCTCTGTGAAATAGAAATTATAACAAACAGATTTTAAAAGGCACTGATATTTAGACCCCTTAGTAACATTACACTAACTTAATACTGTTGTGCAGCCTGCAAGGCCAAATTGTTCTTTCATGGTCAAGGTTTGTATGAAGACTGTTAGGTGGCATTTTCCAAAGCAACAGCAACTATGCTAGTGCAAAATACTTTTGCAAAACATCAAATACTTTAGAGTAAAAAGATGCATAAAGACGAGCTTATTAAATACATGGGACAAAGTATAAAATTTACTATGCAAACCACACATGTCCAAAGACAGCTTGTGCAGGAGTGGAAGGGTTTTCTCCTCATATGTACCAACATCCTTCACAGAATTTGTTCTGTGCTCCAAATAAACAGGAAGTGCCCTTAGTTGCCTTAATTTTGTTAGATTCCATGTTTCTTGGTGTTAGCCCTTTTTCCATTAGAAAGACAAAAAGTAACCAAACAAGAAGCCCCAAGACAATATCTACTGTTAAATAAAACCTGCATTTCCTCATTGCGAAGTAATTGTCACAATCTTCAGCATGCACTGAGCTCCAATATCCAGAGAAGGGCTCTTGGAGCTCAGTGATGGGCTGTTTAATTAAAGGCTGAATGTATTGCAGTGTGCAACCAGGCTCCCTCACATTCACTCCTGTAATGTTTCTCTCTTTGCTGCACCTAATGAACAAGTTGAAGAAGATCACATCACCAAGTGGATAATGTACATGGTGGGCTCTCTCCAACTATGTTTTTCTTTCTTTCGACCTCTGTAAACAAGGTAAAAATACAGCAGGAGGAATATTGCTAGTGACACTTCTGACCTTGCTGGCTTACCTGTGTTACCACAAGTTGTAAAAAGCCACTCTGAACAGCACAGAAAAATAATTAGTCCAATTAAAAGGGAGAAGTACGAATTTTGAAGTAGTGGATGTCTGACTTGTCATATTAAAGTGAAGTTTCTAACACAGTTTTCCATATTTTCTCGATTTTTTGCACCAAGTGTTGTAGCCTGCAAAAGCCTTATAATTAAACACCTATCACAGTGAATAGCATGCACCAGAGTTGAGGATTAGGTGATCTTATTCCTGTAATAGGATTTGCCAGCTAATTGTCACTGAAAATGACAGCAGCCCCTGTTAATAGGAGCATATGAATTGCCATGGTGGCTCTGATCAGCAGCCCATCTACCCATTAAAATCCTACCTTTAACAATGGACAGTATGATATGATTTAAAGGAAAATGCAAGGCAGTCTGCTATGGAATAAACTACTATAGGTGAAGTTTCTTCAATATTCTCATTAGGAAAACCTAGGTCATGCCGTAACCCAGGAGCACTCATGTTTCTTACAAATCTCTTTTTAATTTGGCAAAGAAGCCAAATCTTTTTAATTTCTCTTCATAAAATTGTCCTTCTGTGACTCCCAAACGATCTCATAATTCAGAAGACATGCAGCCTCTCCTTGTACTTAATTTGAATTTATTTCTGGCATCTTGGTCATCGCCAGAGCAGCTCATGGTGGTTGCATGTTTAGAACTTCAGGAAGCACGAAGACCAGAAATTGATGGGTTCAGACAGAACAGAAACATGTGACCCGGGGTGACACATGAGATGTGTAGAGAAGACTCTTCCCTCCAGCCTGTTGCAGATATCATCAAGTTTTGGAATCAGTTCAAGAACTCTTCTTGGAATTCACAAGATGACAGCAATGGTAGTGGTAACTTACTGAGTTTACAAGAACAAGCTCAAATCTTTAGGCAGGGCCTAAAGAAAGATGTACTCTACAGCAGCTTCCTTGGGCAGATTCCTAGTTGCCAGGGATCCAGAAAGAACAAAGAACCACCTTTGCTGCATCAACATGGTCCTGGTATGATGTGAAAGGAAAGGAGATATTGAGGAAGGAGAGGAATGGAGGTGGGTGATGCGAGAACAGCAGTTGTCTAAATATTTGTCTCATCAGAGCTCAACATAATGTCTGCCCATGGGCTGGGTCACAGATCAGTCAGTTTCTGACTTCACTTGTAAGCTACATTCATTTAATGACTTGGGATTTTTCTTCCTTCATACTCACTAAATGAAGTGATCGTTCAGAAAACTTACACTGTGACTTTTGCATTATTGTTTCTACTGCAAGAGTAAAACAAAAACAAGCTTTGAAAGCAGGATGCTGCAATATAGGTAATTATATCGCAATACACTCAAGCTCTTTCAAATAATTAGTTAGTCAAACATCTGCTGCAAATTAATATTGGGCCAAACTTGTCTCTTGGGTAATTCAATGGACTTCAGTGCCATTAGGCAAGGGATGATCTGTTCCAACACATTTACTATCTGTGGATAATTTGCTCACAAGGATCAACACATTTACTATCTGTGGATAATTTGCTCTGGTTTAGAGCGTCTTCCTTGCATTGCCCTAGCTTGAAATCCTCTTGCAGTGCAGCTGCTGTTTACTAGCTTGTGCTGATGCATCCACTTTTTCTGGATTAACTCAAAAAATTTCAAAATGCACACACTGCCAGGGAAATACATTTATTCAATAAGCACTGCAATGTCAACTCTTACTAATTTTGTAATGCTGAAATGAACAAAGCCAGAAATGATGCTTGGCTTTCTAGTCATCAATAAAACCTTATAAATCTGTATGGACTCATAAATTTCACTGTACAAATCTGATATTAAGGCAACTCTTAACTTGGAAAATTCAAATTGCATTTTAACCCAACAACAAATGGAGCTAATATGTATTGACTGCATTACCAACTGATAAATGCACAGAAAAGAAATAAACAATCTTTATAGTTTTGCCATGTCTTTGAGGCATTGATTAAAACTCCATAGATGCCAGCCTGTCACTCTAGCAGCTCTTCAGTAAGTCCAGCGTTTGTCCATCAATGTCTTTTGTCATTGGTCTGACTGTCCTGTTCTGGCTCAGGTTGGCAGATATTTCAAAAAATGAACCGTCACCATGGGATAATCAATTCATCAAGCATGAATTGCTTGGCCGAGTCTTCTAATGAATGTTAGCAAGTGTTTAGCATGTAAACACTTGTCAGACTCTTTGCAGACCAGAGGGTTTGTGTGGTTGTATTGGTGTCTGGGAAGCTGACTGGCAGCAAAGCCCGTAAGCACAGATCTATCTCATTGTGTTACTAATGCACATTGATTACAATTATTGCTTTAAAATAGATTAGCTACAACCATAATGATTTTACTGAATGTACAGTCTTTTCCCCTTCTGTGGAAATTGAGGCACATCTTTTCAGGAATAAGTCAGCACCCTACAGGGGTGAGGCGAGTACCCACAGTCTCATGCCTGGTGTGAAAGGTTAATGCATTTTCATGAGCCATTACCTCCTCTCACACATAAGAGCAATTTATATCCAAACCCTATAATTAAAATACTGCTTAGCAACACCCCAAAAGTTCTATTGCTATTTCAGTGATAAGCCTCCTTCTTAGGGATTACACTTGTCAAATTAATATTAAAATCATGCAACAGTTCTCTGTGAAGAGATGTACATTTTAATTTTGTATAAATACAGTGGCTTAAATCACTGTGGCTATTATTAGCAGAAGAGTGGAGGGTAAGTATTTCACTAAGCAATATTAATTGTCTGCTAAGCTATACGGGATCCTGAGGCATGCTAAAGTATCAGTCTTGTTCCCTAAACTTACTCTTGAATCTTTAAATTAATCATTTTATTATCTAAGCTGGTGAACAGAATAAATATTCAGTCATGTATTTATAATTATGAGGTTCACTGTGGCAGGTCGTAAGCAGAAGTCCCCTCTGGTTAACATGGGGAGGTGTGCTGGAGATTGGCTGGACGACACAGCCAAACTGCAGGAAGACTTTTCATAGAGAAAAGATTTTATAGCATGTCCTTTTTTACATTCAAAATCACGATTTATGGATAGGAACTATCTTTTAATAATTTATTTTTTTAAATACTGCTCTAAGCACATTTTTGAAAATGCATGAAGCTAATTTAACCACACAAAATGTCATTCTGTACCTCTGTGGCACATGTCAGTGTGAGCATGTCTGCAGGAAAGGGCACGAGGTACAGGAACACACCGGCTGGATTCCCTTCTGGTACTGGCACACGAGTTAAGCATATGGGAATGTGTGCAACTCACAGTATGCAGATTGATTTAGAAGATCTGACATTTATGAACTTGGATGAAACTGCTTCTCATGATTAGAAATTCATGTTTCTGGATGACTCTCCCAGGAGTGTCTTGAATGGAACCCTGTTGGACTGTTTCATGAGATACCAGAAGGGGAGCAGCATGTCTCATGTGGTTAGCCTCAGATTTCTCTGAATCTGAGTAAATGACACAGGGAAATGGTCCTAGGCCATTTTAATTATAAGAATTCTTATTTAGGATATTCTATTTATAAGAATGGCATACAGTACAGTGGAATCAATGGGAATAGGGCTCTTTTAAGTACAAAGATCTCAAAGTAACACTTCTTGGGCATAAAAGCAAGGTTGCTTAAGACATATATAGAAATGGCCATAGAGGCAAGTTTACATAAATTGGAGGGGTTACATATATAAAGTCTACTACAATTTAAAATATAAGAGGAAAAAAAAGTCTTTTTTTCTACCTTGTAATCCTGTGCTTGCTTGTTAGTGACCAAATATTTTGAATGTACTTTTGTGAAAATAATGTATTTTGCAGTAAGAGATCTAAGGCCAAGACTGAACTTCAGTTTAGGAAGCTAATCCCGATGAGATCCACACTTCTGCCTCCCTATCAGAGATCACTGTTCCCACATTATGACTGGCCAAAAACATTTCATTAATTTTCATTTTCAATGCAAAGTCAGGTAGTCTACAGAACTGTTATGAGTGAAAAATAACTATTTCCCGGGGTTATAACAAAGTCCACCTCAGTTCCTCCAGCTGCATCATCCTCCTAGATAAATAATTGTTTTAGCAAGGTTAGTTGCTTGAACCAGCCTAGTTCCCAACTGCAAAACAATTATGCAACAAAACTAAGACAGTGGCAGCCTGGAGTCAGTACAGCCATACCTGGGTGTCAGTTTAAACTTGCCTTCATTTAAATCATCAACAGAGTTGCTTTGAACTGAGATTACTGATTGAACATGGAAATGGCTGATGCAATCAAACAAAAACAAATTGATGAAGTGTAGCAGTGTCATAAAATACCACAGTCTCTACTACTTATCTTGCAACTCACTCAATTTCCAGGGGTTTTAGAGATAAAACTGCTATGAGAATTATTCTGTTCTGAAATTAATCTGTATGTTCTTTTATGCCTCCCTAATCACACAGTGTTATTAATCTAATTTAAAAAGCATCAAAGAATGAAAAAGGCATCTGAGACAGTAAATATCATGCTATATACATGCTTTTAAAAATGTAAGTTTAGCACTGAAAATATGCTTCCAGTTGTCTTAATGCTAGTTACCCTATGTATTTCTCTTTTTGCTACATTATTGTAATAGAAAATTGACTTACAATTACATTATTTCATTCATTGCAAACACCTGTGATCAGTTTCCAGAGAGATAAAGCCTTGGGCTTTATCAAATTTCAGGTTTCCAAAGCTTGAAGTTAGATCAGCCAATGTAAAGCTATTTTGTTTTGAACAAAATTGATTTTTTAATATTATTGCCACTTCTTATGATTTTCTGGAACTGTGTAAGTGACAGGGCAGAGCAGCACATTCCAGTCATTCCTTAGATTACTGTGTGCAATATAAGTGCTTCTTCTGAACATCCATGAAATTAAAATGTATGTGAAGTAGTAGTTGTTTTCTCAAAGGAAGAGAAATGCCTTTGGAGGACAGGCAAGCAAGAAATCCCACCCAGGCTGCATAAAATGTTCTCTACCTGTGCCCTCTTGAGTGTGTTCTTCAGAATAAAATGAAAAAGAGAATGGGGGCATTCAAGCGTAACAAAAATGTATCAGTTAACACAGCTATTAAGTTTAGTTTGCTTGATGTCCTTTAGTCTGATTCTCCTTTATGGTTTTCTGCTATAATTTATACACTGGGAAAGTCCATGTAAACTGCTAGAAAATATAGAGGGGCATTAATGTAACCAAAAATAAAGCTCATATAATGTCATTTTTTTTTCATAGAACAGCCTGGAATCTTCAGACATTGCTTATAGGTTTTATAGCCTTTATTTAAGGGACAGAAATTTTTACTACTTTTCTGGATTTAAAAAAGTCAATAGAAGGTATACATAAATGTAAAGGATTGAAAAGCCATTCTCTAAATTTATGACCACATGGGATTCTCAAGCCTTTCAAAATTCCATGATGGCATTTCTGGGTTGATAATAACTGTTCTACAGTATCATTCAGGTTTTGTTCCCAAGCCCATTTGAGTTTGAAATATCTGTACAGCTGGGAAAAAAAAAAAAAAAAAGGCAAGCAGAAAAGTGAATTGTAGCAAATACATGAAATTTGTGACTTCAGTGGAACCATACTGCTGTGCATTAGCACATAATTTAGTCCACTGCCTCTCTCAGGTGCTCTAACCAGGCATCACTGCACATGATTTCCTGTCCAATTGAGGGTTTACTCATTTCCAAGCAGCCCATTGGCTGAACAGACACATTCAGCAAACCCACTTTAGCACTAAGTTTTAATGAAAGATGGTCAGATTAAATGTGCATGAAAACTACATTGCACTGTACCTGAGAGGATCATCTATTTTCAGCAGCACTCACTTTCATTTACAGAAGATTCTGACACATGCTATGTTGCTGTCATAACATTTTTCCTAACCATTTGCCAAAAGCATGTTGGGCTGGGAGCTCCCCACTACCTACCACTGACAAGTCTGTTGCACATACTCCAGTCGAGCAATTCCAGCATCACCCTTAAGCATCAACCCACCAGAAGCTGCCTGGGAGGTTACTGTCTTTCAGACTCCTACATTTTCTTATCCAACAACTTGAATTTGGGGAACCTATGAGGTGTATTTCATACAGTTTCAAATCCATTTCCATACCTTCTGAAGTGCTTCATCCACAGCACATCTATGATTATCTAACATCAGATACTCAGATTTTTGGCAGGACTTTGCCTAAAGCACTGATTTTGAAAACACAGTCATACATGTTCAACCTTAATAATGTGCCTACTTCCATGGAAATCAGTGACACAACGTGAACATTTGCTTTATCCTGCATACACTACAGAGTGATATAACAGGGACAGAAAAGCATCTCTGAGTAAACAGACTAAGGACTGTGAGAAACTGAAGTAAGGAACCAATGCCTACACTTTTCCTCCCCCATTGCGAAAGTTTTTTCTCTTTCTTGTGATATTGGTGTATATTTAAGCTTCTACTCTTCTAAAACTCTTTTTAATTCAGTGTTTTCATTTAAAAATGCTGGGTGAAGATATATCATCAACACTTAGAATGCTATTGGAACTCAGCATCAATTTACAAGATTTTTAAATTCCTTTGTATTTATTTGGTTAATCTTAATATAGTAGAGGGAATTTTTCTATAGCAATCTCTAATATTTTTCAGTTAATATGAGGGCAGAACACTTATTTAATGTAAAACAAAATGAGAACTGCTCACATAATCACCTGATTGTGAGAGCAAGGGATTTGGCAAAAAAAACTTATGCTTTTGAACAAGTTTTAAAACACATGTTTAAAATATGAAAAGTATGAATATTTTTTAATTATTAATATTATTAAAACCACCTTTTAAGGACAACTTGAGCTCTATCATGGACCACCACAGTTTGCTCAGGCCTTTAGCACAGGGAAAAGGGCTGGATGCTTCACAGTGCAGGGAGCTGGTGAGTGAGAAAGTCAGAATGAGCGGGCCCACCAGCTGAGGGGGCAGCACAGACACAGGAAGGGTGCTTAGACTGGACCAATTCTTATAGCTTTGAGACCCCCCTCCTGCTGCCTAAAAAAACTTAATTTGTCAAGGAGCAATGACAGGACTTCAAGGGAAAGCAGGAGCCCAGCTTGTCAGGAGGGCTGACTACAGCAATGCCAGTAACAATTGAGGTGAAATACTGTTCCTCTAGCTACAGCCCAGTGGCTCCCCATGACTGAGGCAGGCAGCAAATCCCTCAGACTCCATGGACATACCAAACTGTAATGTCAGCTTTCTACTACTGTTCTTTGAGATAAAAACAGCATGCTCCTTAATCCCACCAATGGCTTAGCTGTGATTTTCCACTACCTACAGCTTACAGGATCAAGCCTGGAATTGTTAAACAATCCAAGAGAAATAAGTTTCAGGATTTTCCTATTTTCAAGCTTTGCAAAAAGGGTATTGGTGAAAAAGACAGGGAATAATCATACTTGTTCTGCTATTAAATGGCTAAATAATAAACAATACATTATCTGAAGTGGATCCATTAAAAACATTTATGCTGCTACTGAATGCCACCTAAATATAGCTGGGTGGATCAGTTGGAAGATGGAATTCACTTCAAGTTCAGAATTGGAAGTACGGGCTGCATACAGTATGCACCTGGTTAATCTCCAGAAGCCAGCAAAATACACCAGCAAAAGGAGAGTCTTAAACTCCTCAGCAGCACAGTAATAATGACTCAGGTCTGAAGTCATACTGCTGCCTTCATCTCTAGCAGGAGTTATTTACCTTTTGCTGGGAAGATGTCATAAGAAGCAATGGATTTAATTCAGTTTTCCTTAAGAAATGCAAGATTTGTGGCTAGCTGATGAGGCACACAGGACTGGAACTACCACCTTCCTCAGACAAGTTCATCCCTGCCTTATTCAGTTGCACACCCTGTTAGCCAGTTGCCTTTTTCATATAGCTGTTCACATAGGAACATATTTTGGGCTCCTATTTAGTGGAGCAGGCATTCCCACTTGAATATTAGGTTAAAATTTACCTGATACATTAAGAGAAAATGCGATCAGTTATTCAGTTACTGTAAATACATCAAAGAAGCCATTGCTGGAAGCTAAGGAACTACTTGCTTACCTGCTTGATTTCTTTGGCTAATTGAATCTTCTACACAAAGTATTGTTTTGCAGACAGCATTGCACACATGCTGAAAGAGCAAAAAACTAGCAGAGTGGTTCATGTTGAGCATCTATACTCCTTGTACTTTGTTAATGAAGGTGTAAATCTATTTAGAAGAGGAATCATTGCTATCATAAAAGAAATTAGCTCAAAGATAGCTTATTTTTCAAGTAAATATATACCTGCATGTGTCTCTACATATAGATATTAAAGGATCCAGAGGTGCAATCATTGCTACCAGGACTTCTCAATCAATGAACAATTCCAAACATAACACAGATTATAATATTGTCTGATTTATTTTGCTTATTTTGTTTCAGCAATTAAATCCATGCACAAATGCAATTTGAAGTACCAGACAAGCTCATCTGTTTCCTGGTCTATTTGCTCATGGCCAAAGGAAGAACTCCCTCACACTTTTTATCATGGACAGCAAAGTCACTCTGACGTAAAACTTTGGGTAGAAGATGTGAGTACCATTGCAGAAAGTCTATCAGTAGCATTAGAAGTCTTTCTAAAAACCTAAAATTTACCTAGGGACCCTAATTTTAAAAAATGTCACAAGTGATATAAAATAAAGGCTGTTTGCTATACTTAACAAACAGCACATGTAGGCATGCTACCAGCCTTCACATGGGCCAAGGGACACAGTAAATTCTTACAGCTTTAGTGTTTACTTCATGGCTCCTCTGAAAACAACAGTGGCTAACTATGTTGATGGAAGTCTTGCCTAAGGTCCCCAAACAGTCATTAAACTCTTAGCCTTCTGTTCAATATAAAATTACATGCTCATTCTGCATTTCTTTTACTGAGCTGCTATGGAGGAGCCATGATTCAATTTATATGCCTGGCTCAAGCTCAAAAATGATTGCATTACACTTTTCTGCAGCAGGCTGTCAGTTCACATTCAGAAAGCCATAGAGGATGCAATTGTCTGGTCACTGAAAATAGCTTTGGTGCATATTTAAGCCATTTCAATATGGCAATATGAGAGTTAATTCTCTTTTCTCCTCCTGGAAATTTATCATTTGCATGGCAGCGCTGTTCCATGTGCACAGAATCATTGCATCCCACAACTTATTAATATTTTAGTTTGTTATCTCAAGTTATTTTTAGCAGCCAACTGTCCTTGCATGAAGCTCAGAACTTGCAGCAAGATGCTTAGGCATGTTGTGTGTGTGGTCAAGGACATATCATCACACATCTGCTCAGCAGAATGCAGCCTTGTCTATTATTAAAGTAATCTCTGAATTGCTACTGCAACACATGTAATCATCAGACACAGGATGTCTTTCCCCACCTGCTCTCTATTTATTGCCCTGTTATCCTACAGGTTTTAACAGTAACTTGCATTTCAGCTGATAAACACCTAGAACTGAGACTCACTATAACAAAGCACAGAGTATTTTGTGGTTACTTATTTTGAGCATATTCTCAGCTTCCCAGTATGTGTTTCTATCTTTAGCATTAGTTTAAGGACAGATAAATTTATAACCATCAAACATAATTAAATATCAATATTCTGAATTTACAGGCAAGAATCACATTTAATAAACCAAGTGGGTAATAGAACCTATTGCTTTGTCCTACTTTCTGAAAATGCAAAAGCTTTCTATTGGAACTGTGGTACTGGAATATCAGTTTGCAAATGGATTTATGTCAAATTTTATGTGCTTGAAAGATCACTGGTTCCCAACTGAAACTTCTGCAGTTTTTTTTGCAAAACAGTAAAAGGCTCAATAAGATCTGTATCATGTTAGCTGCATGTACACCCCTGCCAACATATTAAGGATCTAATTTCTCTGCTCCTAAAGAGCACAGTTTTGCATTTTGAAAATTTAGCACAGTGCATGTAGGTATTAAGGGATACATTCATTTTATTATTTTCCCTCTTCCTGTTCAATACAGAGTGTGAGAACATGAATAGTTTAAACCATCAGCAAGCATTACTATTACAGCTTTTGAATTTCTAGGCATTCTCTCAGAAAACAAGGCAAAAAACCTCAGTGTCACTGGAGGTTGCCTTGCAGGCTCTCAACCTCCCAGGCTTCACCTTCAGGAATCAGCCTTTCTGAAATTATGGCTTGATGCATTTAGCTTCCTTGCCCTCCCCAACTAACTGCATTACACGCATGCTGTTCTCTGAAAAAAGAAAAAAGAAGATTCAAAATTTCTGAGAGTACAGAAGGCAGACACTCATATTCACCTCCAAAACTGAAACAAAAGAACTGTAAAGAGCTATGAGATGATTTTGCTAGCATATAATTTCTGCCCAGTCCTACAGTTGCCATCACTGCAAAAAGGAAACTTTCCAGAAAGGGCAAATACCATGCTGGAGCAATCCCCTCCCACTGGAGAACAGTACTTGTTCAGAACCCCCAGCTCTTTGCTCTCCCCCTGCTCTGCAGCATCTAGACTGTGTGTCTCTATCTGCAAGCAGGGCTGCAGGGATGCTACATCATCTTCACACCTTTTCTTCCCTCCCACCCTTTCACCTTTGCTGCTACAGCCTCTGCTGTCAAAACGTCTAATCCTGAAAAACCAGTCAAAAGCAATATGGCTGGAATTCTTGTCCTTGGGAAGAGGTCAGGGCCAGCTGATAGCCCTCCCCAGTGACAACTGGCCGCACGGGTAGTGGAGCAGGAAATATCTGCACCACTTACTCTCTGCTTTAAACAGAGCAGATTTGCATCACCACTAAACCAGAGACTACAGTACATATTTCAATTGAGTGAGTTTAAACAGGTCTAACGTATATAGGATGAGAAAACAAGATTAAGAAAACAGATCATTTATATTTCATTTATTTCACAAAACAGTTTTATTTCACTGTAGGAAACCCAAAGTGGTGGATCCCTCAGGTGTTAAATGTTGTGTAGATTGCTATATATAGTAAAGGTTAGGTAAATATTTTACAGAAATGCTAATGAGGTAAGGCTTATTCAGCGGTTTTTAAATTTTCCTTTCTTCAGTCCCTGCTTATAGATAAATACTGATGTTCACTATCTCAAGTGGTATATGATGCCTGAAGTTTTAAAATTAATATATTTTACCAGAAAATACAGATTAATAGCTGATGTCTGTAGTCATAATGAAATACAACAAATGCTATAAAACAGTATAAAAGGAATTTAGAATCTTAGTTCATGCTATGCAAATCAAATAATATGAGAAAGCTCTTCCTGAGCAAATCATATTCTCATGGAAAGAGGCCCAGATTTGTACTATTTCCTAATAAAAGTTCTATAATCGTTCTATAATTCTGTAATGGATGACAAAATTCAAATAATCAGTATCTAACTATCTATTCAGAGTATAGGAAGTATATGACAAAGTATTTATACAATTGACTTAGCACTGTAGTTTTCAGAGAAGATATTAAAAACTATTGGTTCATAAATTATTAATAAAAAAGTAAAAACTTGGAAGTGGTGGCTTTGTTTAAGACACCTAGACTTCACTGTAACCACATGTTAAAATCTCAGCAGGACTGCTGTTAGAGGAAATGGAATAAAATAACGTAAATATTTAACTCACATTTTATGCATTAAAAAGGAGTTAGAAGAGATAGCCTTGTTTAAAACATCTGGATTCCATGGCTACCAAATATTACAACCTCAATAAGACAATCAAGTCCTTGACTCCACTCAGTGTGTAAGCCAAGGATTGCACCAATTGCTGTGCACATATCTGGGTGGGGTGTATTCATGCATGGGCTCTTTACACAGAAGAACTTCTAACCAGTAGTCCTGCCTGTGTTTCAAGGACAAAAGCCAGCACTCTCTGGAAACTGAAGAATGTGCTGCAGTACAGAACGTACAGCCACACTGTCCCCCCCTTCTCCTGAGACTCACTGGTTGTGAAAAACTTGTTATGGATACTTGGTCAGTTAAGGTATCAACATACAAACTGTCCCAGGACCCTTTGGTCTGGAAAAAACTTGAAATCAGCTCTTAAACCTAGATTAAAAAAGCACAGCATTTGGTAACTAAAGCTGATAATGGTTGACTGCAGCTCTGAAACTAGCAAAGCACTTCCATGCATGCTAAGCTTGGAGTAAGTAAGTAGTTTTGCTTACATGCTTGAAAAAATAAATTAGGTGAATGACTTCTGTAAGTAGCAGCAGCTCTAGAAATTAAGCTAAGGCATACTTTGAAAAGATTTCTAAAAGCAACCAGCAGTTTTGTTTCTCTCCTTTTGTGCATTCCTCATATTTCAACCTAATTGTTAGGTTTCGTATGGCAGATAGTAAGATAATTATGACACTGATCCAGACACATCCATTCACTCTTTAAAGCCACTGCATGTTCTAAACAACCTCATAAACAAAAGGTTTCAGGTATTCAACAACACTTCTCAGGATAAGGCTTGTAATGAGAGGCAACTACTTGTGTGGTGTGCTTGCTCAATAATAAATGGTACAAGACTCTTGCTCATATTCATCTACAGTGAGAACACTCCCAGCTGCAACCTGCAACTAATTGCAAAAATCAGGTTCCATTGTTGTGAAGAGATAAGAAAGCGTCAGAGACCCGCCTGAAAGAAGAGCTCTTTGTCATTTCTTCACTCCCTTTTATTCTGACAGCAGGGGAAGTATGAAATGGCTGAGTACTGTATTAGGCATCTAGAGTAATTCAGTTTGAACTCTTGTTTTAGTATGTTTTTGGGAGTAGCTATACAAGAGATAAAATATCCTGTGAAATAGAGGCAGTATTTAACTTCAGTGGCTTCACAAGCAAGGAATTCCTGAACTGTTGTCTCTGGTTTAATTGCCAATCCTGAGTCAAACCAAGACACTGATGTGCATCATTTCAAATGAGTGTCACCTGCACCTCCCTACAAGCACATGCACATGACATATATTGCCCAGAGAAGTGTTTAATACCTATTTAATAGGCTTGTTCTGTGAAAAAATACTAATGGAAATAGCACTTGCTAACAAGGGCAGTCCTGTCCACAGCTTTTAGCAGGAATATTCAATTAGTGAAGTGATTCCGTGCTTTTCTATGCTAGACCTAAAGATACCATTGCTGCACTGCAAAGCCTGTGCTCATATCCATGTTGGCAGAAAAAGTGCACTGAGGCTTGTTTTCATATCAGACCACGAAGACAAATGACATAGTTAAAACATGTCTCAGTGCAGGAAAATCCAACAAAATCTCTGATTATGATCTCCAAAGAGCTTTTCTAGACTTGAATGGCACAGCTTTAACAGAGTATCCATAATTAATGCAATGATTAGATTTACAGAGAGGCAATCCAGGACACCAGTCCCAGATAACTGATTGATTTAAAAGGACTGATCATAACCGCAGTGAAACACCTGTAGATCAAACCAGTTACCTCACCTACACCTGTGCCTGACCACAGCGAGGGCCCACAGCCTCTGAGTAGGGGAACAGCACCTTTCAAAAGACTTGGAAAAAGAGATACCCAGGACACTGGCTGGGTTAACTGGAAAGAACTTTCCTAGTTTCATTCATGCATTGCATTTATTTTACATATTGTCTTCAATGCAGTCTGAACCAAACTCCACAGTTCTAACTAAACACACGTTGAAATCTAGCATCCTTCTAGTGTAATTGGTGAGTAGTGTATATTTTGTGATGGAGAATGCTTTTACACCAAGTTTGACTTCCTCAAGGGGATTAATTTCCATAGCCTTTTTTTATTCCCATTGATTATAAAAATTCACAGCAACAATACATCATGGTACTGTATGATAAATTTGCACTTTTGCAGGAGGAGCTATATGAAGCAGCAGCATCAATGCACGTTAGTGCAGTGCAATCAGTACCACTTGTATTAAAAAAATAATAATAATTAATTCCTCTCATCTAAGTAACTGTAAGACAAATTCTTCTACTGCATAAATCACTTCGGTATCAGGGGGTCAACATGCAAACAGATGCTTAGAAACTAAATGTCAGAACAGCCAAGTTATAACCACTATAATAGCACATCCTTACTGTTTAGAAAACACAACCACTTGGCCATTTTATCTCCTGAAATAATGTTTATTTCAAAACTAGAAAGCAGAAAACTAAAAGCAAATACAGTTTTAAAATTATTTTTTATATTTGCTGATTTAAAGGAAGGAGAAACCACCTGACAAAAAGATCCAGGTTATCTGAGAAATGGAGCATTCAGGAGTATAATGCAGACCTTTTCCCTGGTATGTGCTGCTTGCAGTAACAGGGCCCTGCTTTTAGTTTCCTTAGCTGGCTGTGCAGAACTGGACAAGGTCAGAAACACTGCTTTAAGGAGGGCTACATAGAACACACCAGGTAGTTTGCTAAACTAAATCACTCATGCTGTTTTCCATAGCAACCGAATCCTTCCCTTTGATTTTTTATATTAAAGGATAACCCAGGTACAGCAAACCAAGAAAGGGTTAAAAAGAAAATCTAGTCTTCATACTTTTTTGATTTTGTGAGCATGAATCTCTTTCACGGAACAGCTGTCAAGTCAGCCAACGAAACAGGTCTGCTTAGGTCTCCTGATAATACCAACTGCTGTTGTTCATGTATCCTCAGTGACAGCAGCAAGATGAAAATCGAAATGAATCGCTCTACAAATGAGACACTTTTCTGCTTTGACTTTCCAAATGTGACAGTGTTGTTTGTTTTCTCAGGCAGCAACATTTAGAGATTTTAGAAGGCTCTGGTGTCGGGAAGTTGCTCAGGGGGTGATTTCAAAAAGAATAAGAAAAAAAAAAGAAAAACAAAGAAAGAAAGAAAAAAAAGGAGAAATCTGCATAACAGTTCTTGCACAATGATGTTTACATTTCTGCCCATTAGTACTACTTCCACCAGATTGAACTGCAAAGTGTTCCTAGCAAGACAAGTTACTGCAGACTTTGAATGGCAATGGTAAATATTTCATATCTCTCTACAAAGTACTTATTCAATATCCTTACTGTGCTACAGATGCAAAATATTGGTTCTCACCACAAGAGCTACTGATCAACCTTAGCTCCCACTGCCAGGCTGCAATAGCACAGATGTCTTACCTTCTGTCTGTCTGCTTAGGAGAAAAGTGATTTTCAACAGATCACAAATTACAGAGAAAAATATCTCAAAAATAATTATTTCTTCAATATTTGCCCTTCTATCCAAAGAGCTGAACACACCCTCCAAATCTCAAAGAATTAAGCTTCTGTGAAATGTGAAATACTTCTCTCCAGCTTACATAGGAAGAACCTAAGGCACAGGATTCCTACTGTAATTCATCAGCTCCTCTCTTGTTTACTGCAATATGTAGCTAGAAATAAAACTTAAACTTGTAAAAGACTGGTTTATTTTTTTCAACAATCGCATTAAAGCTCATGAGCCATACTGAAACACTAAAATACATTCTTACACATCCAAATGAAACCTTCCTTTTAAAATATAGCATAATTTCCTTCTTGTCTAACACCAATACAATACCTAAAAAACACAAGAAGCACAATCCAATCTTCTGATTTCCCCCCGTATTTGAGAGCAGAAAAACTGTAACACTTATCCATTAAAAACATTTTTTTAAAGGAGGCTTTTAAAATATGTGATGTATTTAAGTTCATTTGGATTCCAAGGAACACAGATTTATCCACATGGTGGTTATAGACATGCTTGTTAGACTAGACCAGCTCAGGGCAGTACCCATAAAGAACGTCTCTCATATCAGTATGGTTTTATACACTGAGCGACATTATATGTGTCAACCCCAGTTACATAGCGATATTGCAAATCCCTATAATATTTCTTAAGTTTTACTCCAAATCCACTGAGCCAAAATCTGTTCTTAGCTCATGAACATATCTCCAAAGCCCACTCTTGCCAAATAATCAACTTTAAAACTTCCTGTTCTGTCAAGCAAGCTTTATTTGAGGTGCTAGCCCTCCAAAGTCCCTGGGTTTGCAGGTGCCAGCTGTGAGCATCCACAGAGCCCAATTATAATTTAATAGTAATATCAGTACTATGTGCTAAGAGCACTTTCAATCAAAGGTGCTTTGCAAATTTGAATTAAGCTTCCAAATATGCTGTGAGTGTCCCTATGTTACCAGTGAAGGAAGCAATACTCATAATTTGGTCATCTTACACAAAAAATCTGTGGGAAAGCAAAAATGGTATAAAGAATCCCATAATCCCAGTTTTATACTGCTAGCAGAAAGCCATCTTTCCTTTATCTTTTATTTAAAGTGGGTTTTTTAAAACCATTTTGTGATTGTATTATACAGAGGCAATTTTTTCTTGAAAAATATGGGTAGATAAAGCAACTAGGTCCACAAACTCTCCATCTTGAAACAGGTTATTTAAGATAACCAGATTACTTAGCATGGAGAGAATATTTGACACCTGGTGTTTTTGGAAACTGAGGAATAAGTGAAGATGAGAACCATGTCACTGCAGTTACCCAGAACTGCCTTGTAAGACCTTGTGTATTAGCTGCTAAACTTGGAACCTATTATTGAAGTTGCCATGCTAAGGGTGTCTAGTTGGTCTGATTTGATATGTATTTATTCTTTTTTTTATTTCAATATAAATGATCCAGCAACTTTTAAAAATAGTTGGGGGAAGGGACGAGGCAATTTTCCCAAGTGAACATTTCCTCCTTTGGCTTCAGCTGAAATGAGGTGTATATTCTGCTGAACAAATGGCACTGTTGCTAGTAAAGGGATAGTGGTGGTGTTAAAGAGATTTGCCGTCTGTTCTCCTTGTCAAAATGTACTCACATATGGCCCTTTGCTCTCACCAAAGACAATTTCCTTGCATTTCTAAGTTGAGGACCTAAGGTTCAGTCCAAGCTTAGAACATTGAAAAACTCAAATCAGCCAACTAACAGGACAGGCAATTATATAGAATCCTTATCAAATGACAGATGACAATGCTGTTAGCATGATTTCTCTTCTCCATTTCAGTCCTAAAACTTGTGCATCACAAGCCTCCCTCAGTCCATCTGTGGAGGATTTCAAAGTTAGAAGTATTAAGTGTTTTGTTTAGGCACTCTGCATGAATGTATAAACAAGCATGAGGTAGCTCACTTAGCAGG
>NW_009970717.1:1125151-1189150 GCF_000747805.2 Chaetura pelagica
ATGTGCTCCCAAAAATGTGAGATATGGAACAAAGGAACAAGCGATCCTGAACTGTACACAGATGCTTTTAGTGCTGATCAATCGTTTCACATCCCTTCCCAAAGAAAATAGAGCTGGTGCCACCTGGCACAGTGCCTGTATTCCCAACTGTCACCAAAATAATTAGTTCATCTGTAGATTCCCCAGCCCAGGTGATGCAGGCAGCACAACACAGGCTCTGCCTGCTGGCCAGCCTGGCAAGAGAGGCTCAGGCAGTGCCAATGCTCCCTCTGCCTTAGCAAGAGGTTGGAGTTCTGGGCTTTGGAAAGTCAAAGTAAGTTCTTCAGAGATGAGTAGGGCCTCAAGAAAATTGATTATAAACATACTTTCCAGCAGGCTATGCAATTTACTATAACATACTATACACAAGTGTGAAAGCCACGTGCATCTCTGCAAATCGCATGTGCATGCACACATTCACAAATCAAACTTTAAAGAAAGACTGAAGGGCCTTTTGTCCCTTAACAGATTAGAGCTGAATGGATTTAATCAGTGGGTTGATAAATGATACGCCTGCTTAATTTGCTCAATTACCACGGCATGGATTTTGTGCAGCGCGTTGCAGTGTTTCCGGATAATGGATGAACGGCAGACCCACAACCATGGAAACGACCCACCTGGTCCTGTCCACAAGCAGCTACCAGGCATATGCTGGTCCTTCAGAATTTCCTGCTGTGTGGTCCTCTGTTCATTGCAGGATGCCTCCTTGCAACACTGTAGCCTCTGAAATAATCCTGCATTAATAGTTTTCACACCATTTTAAACTCTTGAACTAGGTATATGTTTGAAGAATCTGTATCATAAATATAATCTTATCTTTTGTGTTACATTTAGTTATTATATTTGAGTGACAACAGAAAGATGTAACATTGATTTTTCTCAGCATTTTACAGTGTGCTTCAGAAACCCAGGATTATATTCTTTTCTGTTCTTTTCTTTTCTTTCTACCTGAGCAGTCTTTTTCAATCTTAGTGCTAGTCTGACTTTTCTGCATGTAAAACCATAAAGCAGCTAATACTTCCAGGATTATAAAGTGGGTACATCTCAGGGTTCAAGCATCAGCTATTGATCTTTGCTCTTATACTTTGTTATAGTACTACTGCATACTTTGTTATAGTACTACTGCAGCCCCTAAGTAACATGCAACTGAATTGCTAGATTATAAAAACACCATCTGTACAGATTCTCTGTGCAATTCTCAGGACCCAAATTACTAGGTTATTCAGCTTCTAATACTGCATAGCATAGGTCAAGCCACCAGTCCATGATCTCTTTCAGATCAGCATAAGAACTAGATATAAACTGTTGCGACAGAGATCAGAATCTGATCCAGTGAGTACAGACACTTATCCTTGTTCCTTTTCTCTGCTCCAAGGATCCTCTAAAGCAGTATGCACTGGTAGGCAGGGAAATGTGCTCATCCTAGCCACCAGCCTGGCAATACAACAACTCCTAATGGGATTTTTTTCAGATTATCAAAGAGCATCTCACAATGGCTAAAATTCCCCACAAAGATTTAAATTTGAAAGACTTAGGGAATGTGGTTGTAAATTTTCTAAGTTACAGAAAATCAAACAACCTACAGAACAGGTGAATCCTGTATTGTTGGGAAGTAAAATGCACAGGAAGGTGAGACTAGACAGCACATAGCAACAGCCACATTCTTTTAAACCATCAGTACACTCTGATGTATCATGCGCAATCCCTACCTCTGCAGTCAGTGCAGGGAGAGCCTTGCCTCGCAGGAAAGAATCTCTTGCTACTTTAATTGTTAAAGATATGTGAAAGAACTCCTCAATGCAAATAACTTCTTGTTAATATTTTGGTCCTGTGATGTATTTTAGGTAGGACTTAATTTAAAAAATGGATGCATTAAATATATAGAGAGTATATAGAGCAAAAAAGTTTGACAGTTTAAGAATCAGTGATTTGATTCTACAGATCAGGAGTCATTACTGTTATTGTTATTCTCCTGATTTGGTTTTGGTATTGTCTTTTAGTTTGCTTTTGACATCTAAACTGAGTTGTAGTAAAAACCACAAATAAGCTACTGCCTCTGAAACATACTAGAGAACACATCATGCTCACAGTCCATACCTCCTTCAGAAAGGAGGTTTTTCTGGGAAGCTTTTTTTCTCCTGCTTGCTGCTTCACTATTATGTTGTTTGTGGAATTTTTCCTTCTGATAGGAAGCTGACTTTGGTCAGTACACTGCACACAACATTATTCACACAATAAATTTAAGAGAAGGTAACCTCATTATGCAATCATTCTTGTGAACATTAAGAAAGCTATTAAAATTTCATGTGATCATTTATCACAAACATGGTTATTACAAATACTAATACAACAGATGTGATTATACTTTACAAGTCAGTGCTACAAGAGAGAATGAGATGTTGGCAACTGTTATTTGTCACACTTGGCTTAGAATTAATTAATATTAAATAATATTTTAAATGCATAATTTTGTTTTTTTTCCACTGTTCACTCAGATGGATGCGTCTTCTAATAGCTGATTGTTTAAGTTCCATAAGTAGTTAGAAATTCTAATGTTAAAATTCGTAAATTACCAAATAATGCCAAATACTACTGCTCTACTTGTCAAACACACTTTGATACAAAGAATTGGTTATGCCTTTTTCAGAGTGCAGGGTGCATTTCACAAGCTTTACAGGGTAATGTTCCTTTTGGCTTGATACTAGAAAATACTTGTTCTGAAAGGGCTTTATTTATTTATTTTTAAGACACGAATAAACCCCCAATCCCACCACCTGGTTTCATTTCAGATATGCAATGTCAATCAGCCAAGAACACTTGCTTGCTCTTTGTTGTGTATACAAACCTTTGTGTTCTCTGTTTACGTTCTGAACAGCTTCTTTCAGACATATGTATTTGCTAATATCAAAACACTAAATAAATCAATAATATGTCAGACCTTGTGTGAACAGTAACAGAAGATTGGGTGTCCCAACATTAACCAAGGCACATGATTGACAGTTAATAATTTGCTACCTAGTGATCTATAAATAAAATAATTTTTCTTTCATCAAAATATCAGAGTATACGCAGATAGCATCAGAAATTCCTCTTCTACATTATCATTTATAGCAACTCTTGCACTCAGCTGATGCAACAGCATCATTGATCAGGTACTATAAAAAACTTGCAGCTAAATAAGAGCTCTTCATAAATTATCAGAACTAGTTTCTAAGGCCTTAATTGTTACCTTTCATTAACTATGCAAGTAGAAACATGATGACTGTCAAATATAGGCAAAATAATAAAGTTTTGCTTTTTAATTGTTGATGGTACCCATAATTTGAGGAGTTTCCTATCCTACATAGTTCTACCTGGTTTCTAAAAACTGTTGCAATGAGCAAAAAATTGAGGTTCTTGAATCATGTCCTTAAAACCATGATGAGAATGAGTTCAGATACGAGGCAGGTGGAAAATGAAGTTTAAGGTTGTATGAAAATACTCCAGTCTTTGAGTCATTAAGGTAAAACAGAACAGACACCTTCCAGGATGGGGCTGTCTTTGAGAGCAGCTGAATTAGTTGCAATCCTACTGCTTAATCCAAAGAAAGGAGAAACAGACTAATATATCAAGGGTATAAAACTGTATTTTCATTCTGCTGCTCTTCTCTCACACAGAGTCATTAAGAGGAACAGATAGGATTGCACTCAAGATTTCCAGGGACAGGATCAAAACTGGACTGTGTACTCCACACCTGCCCCAGCTGCCCATCACACCAGAGTTCTTACCCCTATGGTCCTTCCCTGAAGGTCCCTACAGTGCCATCCTTGCCTACCAGTTCCTGCTGGTGTTCACACTGATGGGCACCTTCACATACTCCAGAGCTTACAAGCTCTGCATAGAAATATAAGCATGGCAAATGTTAACATGCTTAAATACATAATGATTTACGAAGCAAATAAGACGTAAAGCTAGGCCACCTCATAGTTTTCAGAGAATATAAATCTATTATAAGATTTTTTACCTTAAATAAATTTTAAGGTTTTAGCCAACTTTTTTTCTCATCTCTGTAACAGGAGTTAGAACTACAGTAGATAAGCTTCTGCTTTCACTTCTGACAGACAAACACTGGAAAAACCTTTTTTTTCTATCCCAAATTACCACTTTAGGAGAAGATAGGGCAGAGAAGACTCCATGGGCTTGACAGGTGTGGCATTCGCTTTGGATACAGGCCACCTAAGATCCTGTCCTTGCACCAAATTAAACACAACAAGAGATTCAGTCTGAATTTTGCACATTTCTGTCAGCCACATGCCTTCTGATTCAACAGGTATGTATTTCTTTTCACAAAAGGGAAACTGCTTTAATAGATGCAGGAGCCTGCACTCGGTGGACCTTGGAAGACAAGTTAGGCCTGAATATTCACATCATCACAGAAAGAAGTGAACTTGAGAAGCTGAGCTTCTGACTGACCAATCACTTATTAAGATATCATCCATTACCACAGATATTTAAATATGTTTTGTCAACTATTTAGGGTACAGTATACAGTACACTTCCCTAGAAAAAGCCACAAACACTATACACACCTACCCACTCCAACATCTAGCCTCTTTCCCATCCTTTTCCTAGTTGCCACTACTACCTGCAGAGTGACTCCACAGCTGCCCCAAGAGACAGCCAGGGTCACAAGCAGCAGGGCTGGGTGTATTTGCCCTCATTTAATACTCTTCCCTCTGTCTCAGGTAATACCTTAGACAGATCTCTCATCTGCCTTTGGCATGACTTGCAGTATCTGTTTGCTTTGAAATGCATGAGTGTGGCAGCAGGAGGAAGGGCATGCTTCAGTTTTCTGGAGAGGTTATTAAAAGCCTTTTTGAAAAGTTGCTTCTGTGATTAAAAAAAAAAAAAGGGGGGGGGGGGGGGAAAGTTTTTCTGTTTGCTTTGAAATGCATGAGTGTGGCAGCAGGAGGAAGGGCATGCTTCAGTTTTCTGGAGAGGTTATTAAAAGCCTTTTTGAAAAGTTGCTTCTGTGATTAAAAAAAAAAAAAGGGGGGGGGGGGGAGGCAAGTTTTGTTAACAAAACAAAACCCCTTGAGACATATTTTATTTGCCAAGCAATGTACACAAAAACCTGATTAATTTAAAGTTACATTCATATATTTTAAACAGTCTTAAATTATTCATTTCCATTTTAAAAAATATATCTGAGCACAGTTGTTTCAGCAATAAATTTTTAAGATGGTAGGACATTTTATATCATCCTGTTCTCCAGAGACTTTTATTTGCATCCTGGGTTGTTCATTAAGCCAGAAATAGCAGAATAGGAAGGACTGTACAATATTGAGCAAAACATTCCTGGATCTGGACTCACTAGGCCCAAACACTGAAAGTGGTTGGTGGGAAAAGAGGAAATTGGAGGCCCTGTGTGCTGTTGAGCTGGCACACACTCCAAGAATGAGGAACAGAATTGTTAGGGCACAGGGATGCCCACAGCATGTTTATTACTACAGGCAGCTGGTGCAGTCACTGTCAAAGTAGAGTGCAGTAGCTCAACACAAAGTTCATTAGCAAAAGTAGAGAACTACTATTACTATTCTTCTCCTGTGACTCTTGAGTGAACCTTCCAATCCCAAGCCTCAAGTGTGCTCTCCTCCCTGCCCATCTGCCGACTGAGATTATGTCCCCACAACTGCCTCCTGAAGAAAGTGCTTATACTGTACTGTTTCTGGAAAGAATTTACCTGCTCTAAGCTGTGAAACATCTCGTATGAGAGATTTCCTACCTACCTTGTAGACAATGAAGCCACCCTTTCACAGGACAGCCATTCTAAAACTGTCCAAAGCAGCATTATACTAAACCAGTAAGCATCAAAACTGCACAGAATTTTTAATATAATGATGCACTGACTGCTTTATTTTTCAAGCTGCAAATCCAGTGAAGTTTTACACATACATGATATACAGAGAAGTCTTCGTAGGCTGAGATTTAAATCAGCAAGTTCTTGCAATTTGTTTTCAAAGACTGACGACAAAAAAAACCCCACCTAACCTGCCTCTCCCCAGCTCCACAGAGTAAGTGGAATGCACAATGAAGCACTATCTGAATTGGTACTTGACATGGAGTACAGCTACAAAAGCTGAAGCTTTTGAGCTTTTGACAATTAGAGCTCTACTCTGCCATCCTTATTCAGTGAAGCTGATGGGAGTTTTGCCTGAAATTGGTTCTGTGAAGCCAACAATGTGAGACTGCCATGAATATTTTAAAGTAAAGGAGTTGGAATACTCTAATGATCTTATGTAAATCTAGTCTAAGAATTTCATTGGAGATTTTTTTGAAAGGGTCATTAGGCAGGGGAGAAAAGGTTGGAAAGCAGCCTGAAAAGGAGAACATTTTCAAAAGCCAAAATACTCCCCACATTCTTGAGAGCTATCCAATTAGTCTAGCTTGGTGAAGTCAAAGAACAAAGTGACAGAGCATCAAGTAATGAGTAACTATAGACAGACCCTTCAGTTTCACAGAAGGTGGCAGAAAGTCAGTAATAAACCAAATACTGAATTATCTACTGAAATAGATGCATTTGAAAACACCTAAGATTTAGCATTGCGCTCATCATTAGTGCTAAAAACAGAAGTCCTGCAAAAATTCAAGATTAAGCAACAGTAAGAAGAGTGGTGATGATGGCACTGGTGAGAGTGCAAGCAGACCATGGTTCCCTTTTGGGCCATGGTACCTGACTCACCTGAAACATTCACCAGTGCAGAGACTGGTGCAGGTTACGTGTTTGATAACCTGCTCAACTAATTTAATTTTTTTTGTTGTTGTGAAGCAGTACAAATATTTCTTTGAAATTATTCATGCAATATACAGATAAGATCTGGGACCATTCCAGTTATTTCATAAGACAAGGAAAATACCAAGTACAAACAGAAGTTTGGAAAAAAATGTAGCAGTCAAGCCTCCTACAAATAGCTAATCCAGATGACTAAACCAGAAATCCATTAAAATAGATATAATCCCTGGTAAAATACTTAGAGACTTAACAAAAAACTCCAAATACTTGGAAGATGGCATTTGTATGTGCTAGAGAGAGAATTAATATTCAAAGATGTGCTCATGATAGACAAAAGTATTTAGACTGTTTTCAATGAGAATTAAGGGATCTGGACCACTAGGTGACACTAAGAAAGGTGAGTAAAAAAGCAATTTCAGTGACACATTGTAAAGAATAACTGAAATAGGTCAGAGAAAGTTTACCTAAACCACCAGTTACAGATCAGATACATGAGAACATAATTCTCTATTCTTCTGATTAAGGAACTCAAATTCCTCTGATTCATTTTCTGATAATATCTGCTATGGCCTTTAACAGAGCACCCTCCTAAATAAGGCTCATCAAGTGAAATACTTCCCAGCCATACATCAAAAGGTAAATGTGTAATGGGAGATGGCAGTTGAATACAAAACAACTTAGGGTAAAGACATCTGTTTCCTACATAAATAGGATGCTTGAAAATACCACACTGATTAGGAAGTTTTGCATTAAACATCAGAAGCTTTACTTTCATTCTTCAGAGGAATTAGGGAGTAGAAAATAATTCTCTGTAGTATTGACAGGGATGAAAACTTGCATATATTTAGACATTATAATAATCTCCCATACACCATCCTTATAATAGGTCAGTATATGTATGGGATACTTATAAACTAATTAATTAGTTGATTGCTTCTTTCTTCCCTCCCATATCAAGTTACACAAAGAATGAGCAAGAGCAGAAAAACCCATCTGTGGCCAAGGTACTATTCATAATAATAAAAACATTACGTCAACTTCTTACATTTCCTACTGTACTATATATTAGCAAGAGTTAACTGGAGGTTATTAGCATTATTACAGAAAGAAATCTGATACAATATTTCTGTGTAAACTCCACCTTTTCATCCTGCAAAGATCAGTGCATATTAAATATTTGAATTTTCACTGCATTAAAGATTCTAAAGTTCAGTGGTAATTAGTGCAATCAGGTGCCAAATGATTTGGTTCCCAGAAGAGCAAAATTATAGAAGGAACTATGGCAAAATTCCAGGAATTTTATCTATAGCATAAGGAGTATAAAAGTCACATTTTTAGCACAATACAATAATGTAATAATAATTTGTTCTATAGAGTTGGCAAAGTACTACCTATAAAATAACTTTAAAGCACCTTAATTTGGCAAAAATAACAGTTAAATTCTTATAATGCTGATGTTCAAGTTTGAGGGAAAAGGCAATTTACCTTTGAAAAGTGTCCACAATTCTGAAATCAAAATTACATAAATGTAATTGCTGTCTAATTTTCTTTAATATTTACTCTAGCTCTCATTTTCCACCCACCAGACTAATTTCTGTTTCATGTGTTTGATAATGAACAGGCTATCAGAGAGAGGTAGTACTTCAGAAACAAGAGCATACCTGTCTATTAACCAAAGGGAAATAATTGAACTGCATAAAATAATTAGCAGCCAATGATTCAAAATCTAATTTTAGATTCTTCATTCTGGAAAACATGACAAATAGTTATGATCTGACATCAACAGCACTAAGGGATCATCAAGACGACATATTTAAGCCCTTGCATACTGGGAATGATATCTTTCTGGACATCATTTGATTCTAAAGGTAAATTCAAAGATCCCTAGTGCTTATCTCTTATAAAAAAATCTCCAAAGATAGTATTTTAATTAAAGCAATATGAGTTCCATGAATAGACAATAGGTGCCTCTATCACTGTCTCTCAGTAGTGGTTCAATCAGAACAGCCCTAGATTACAGCAGTTGTACAAGGAGCAGTTTTGTGAGCACCAGGATTAATGAAACCCTCATTTCCAACAGATTTGTGTGTCATGGTTGACTGAAGAACTGAGCTGCTCAAGCTGAAGCTTTTCTAACAAGTTGGGCCATTTATTAAGTCTTTTTGCCTTGCAAATTCTTGTACAGTTTCTGGCATGAGAGTTTACATTGCCACCTTCCCTTACTGGGGGCATTTATGGGGCTTTCTTACTCAGTTGCCCAATCCCATGAAGGTCATAAATGTGCAATTATTGCTGAGACCCCTTCTGCTCCTTTTACTTGACACTGGCTAATGGGTTCAACAGGTATTAGAGGCAGGACACACCCGACACACAGTACACTGGTTTAAGTCTTTTCTCCACATAAAACTAATTTTTTTTAAGCAAATAACTGCATGGACCATGAGGATAAATAATGTGCTGCTGCTTGCTGTCAGTGCTAGGAATAAAAACCCATAACTAGGAGCTTCCATCTGCTCTACACTTTATTCAGTGCCCTCCAACCTTGTTAGGGTTGCCCCCTATAGGAGTCAATGCAGCTCTGTTGAGTCCTATGCACTGTGTTGGAGTTCAGCTGTTCCCCCCAAGTAGCCTCAAAGAGGAGATTCATGACAACTTTATGATAAATGATGCACTGAAAAAGATTTCTTTGTTATTTGACATTGCTGGGACCCATTTTTCTAGTCTTTCTCAGGAGAAGCTTATGCCACGGTAAGCTAAATAATCTAAAGGAAACTGCAACATGCATATACTCAGTGTACCACTTAGTTGTTTTCCCCAACTAAGAAAACTGACAGTGGGTGCACTGTGAGAGGCTGATTAGCACTTAAACTAACCTGAACATATTAGGTCTGCCAAGAGCTGCATTTTTATGAGTAACTTTCACAAAACATTCATAAAATATGGTATCTTAACTGCAATTTGATTGATAATTTAATATCTTTTAGGATTATTTTTTTTCCCTCCTGAAAGAGGTTCACCACTTCAAATGAAGTATGCTGTGCTTTTAATCAAATGTCAGGTTAGAACATCTCATCTCAGGTCCCTTGGTAAAATGTGTTTGGCAATTCAGGGCACGTCAAATTGAATAGAGTCGTAACAGTCTAGTAGAGGAAAAGAGCTCCCACATACGTTCTTCTGCTTCAGGGTTATCTCTTAGATTGCAGATTAGATGTTCATTTGCCTTGGCTTATGTCAGGTAGTGCTGTCACAGACTTTGAGAAGGACTTCCCTCAAAATACAGACTATATTTAATGCTGAAATCTTAACCAAAACTAGATAACTTGGGGAATAAAGGTATGAACTAGCCAGTGTTTCCTCTTCCCATTCAGATACTTGCCTATCACTGCAACTCTTCAGCTGAGTCTTACAGTAAAAATCTCTCACCCACCTCCTGGAGAAGGTTTATGTATATCTTAATTACTGCATCAGTTTCAATATTTACTGACATGATGTAAATCATTGTGTACAAAGCAGGCTAGAATCCAATAATACAGAGGCATTGTTTAATTATGTGTTTATTAGAACAGTAAAATTAACAATCCCCAGTAAAATCTTTGAAAATTATCCAATCATGATAGAGTAATCACTCTCAGCCCAGGATAAAAGCACAGCAAACAGACATTGCTGTATCATAGAGCTGTATCAGGCACAGTTACAGAGCCTGCACACCCAAGTCACACTGCCAGCCTCACACAATCCATGTATTTAAAAACATGCATTAGAAAAGCAACTGAATAATTCAAGCTTTGGTACCCATTTCAATTATTTCATTTCAGTGGGTCTCACTCACAAGGAACAGATTTTAGAATCTCATTTTATACACATAGCTCTGATCCAAACCAGTAACAGTTAGGAATCTTTCCTTCGTATCTGCTGCCTATGGATAGGGCCAGCCCTGGCAAGCTCCCTCTGTGACAATTCATCAGATTTCTGGTAAGAATTTTTTCATACGTACAGAACACATCCCAGTTCAGATAGAATAACATAAAGGCATTTTTCTTTCTGCATGTTTACTGTGTGCATGCCCTCTTGGTTACAGGTCCCATAGTGCATGAAAGAATGCAAGCCAGTCGTGCAAAAGAGATAATGTGTATTTATTACAGGCTTTCCCTATAAATTATTTCTAATGAGCAGAAGACCTAATACAATGTGCATGTATTTTTTCCACGTGGAGACAAAGCATCAATGTCTCTTCATTTGCTTGTGAGTTAAGAAGCTGTTGTTTAGCTTGTAGGATGTGGCTGTTGCTAAGACAACTGTGGTGCAGCCACTTGCAATGTCCGTGATCATGCACCACAAGCTGTAATTTACCAACAGGTTCTTCATTTATTAGAGCAAAGAAACAGCAGGATGGTTGCTGCACTGTGTCCCACATGATGCAGCATGATAGGAGTAGCTGTCACTATCTGCTCTTGGTCTAAACTGATGCTGCATTTGAAAGGAAACCAAATACTGCAGTAAATGCTTTGTCAAAGCTAAGCCTGGAAAGGGAAGTAAAGAAAGCCCTATCACTTTGCAACTGTCACAAATATAATACTACTTTCCACAATATAAGAGACTTAAAAGACTTGCATGTTGGTGCATGTCTGTAATGTGATCCAAATGCAAGAGTCTGGGGTAGCAATCAAAAACCAGCACAGTCTGGGGCCTTACATTTGGTGTCTCCATTGCGTGGCAAGGAACAGGGTAGTAATTAGGATCCTCATGCAAACAGCACCTCATGCAGTGTGTTTTCCACTTGGAATGATGAACTAATGTCAAAACTTCTTTGCTCTGTGGATGGGCTGCACCATGCTGTTCACTTTCTGAGAATACCTTCAGGATCAGCATTTCAGTGTCCAAACTTGTCACGGGGAGCATTCCTACAATAAATCCTTACCTGCTGCTAGCAAGTTTCTACAATGCACAGATTTAATTTGCCCAGTGTGGTCTTATGTTCCAGTGCTGGCTAGGATTTGGGAATATTTTTAATGTATTATAAACCTATGTTCGTGTAAAAGTAAATGGTAAGTCACTATTACTAAATGCTTATGAGGTCAAAGGATGAGGAGAGATGTACATGCTATCTATGGGTTGGGCTGAGCTAACACCTGCTCTCACAGAGGCAAAACTGAAATAAATGCTGAGCCTGAGGCTGGAGAGAAAGGCACTGTAAGAGGCTAACCAGAAAAGAGAAACAGAAGAGCACATAAACATACACAGATTACTGTCCATTGGAAGAGCTATTAGGGCAGCAGCATCTGCCATGAGAATTCAGTAACACACCTTGATATATCTAAATTTCAGTTTTAAAAGCTTCATAGCCCTTGCAGTGCACAAGGATGTCACATTGTCACTGAAGTGACACTGAGACATGCAAAAAAAGCTGCTTCTTGTCTTGTTTTGTATATCCAGTCTTAACAGACATGCACCTTGTGTTCAGTAGCATGTCAGTACTGAGTATTCATGTCTGCATTACTACTGATAACAAGCATCAGTGAAGAAAGTATTGAAGTATAGAAGATAACTATGAAATGTATGTCAAATACTCATATCCTTGTAATACTGTACTTTCATTTCTCTCAGAGTCCCACACATCAAGACATTTGTAAGTACAGGTTCCTACTCAGATATGCATGGGGACACCAACTGAGCCAGTCATGTTATTTGAGCAACAGTTCACACTCTATGGTATGTAGGCCTTGTTTAGTCATGTATTTATTCTGTGCATAACTATTCTAGTTTACTGCAATAAAATCCATTCTCCTTAAGGCACATTCTCTAATGAATGAAAAAAATAGATTACTTTGTTCAGAATGTGTTATGAACAGCTTAGTATCAGTTTTAAAGAACTGTGACTAGCTTCTTAATGGCTTCTTATTTCTGTTATTTCTAGCTACAACTAAGCCAGAAAAGTCCTTTATAATTATTCCTATTAAAATATTTTGACAGGTTTTTAGCAATGCTTAGACGTGCCATCAGTATAACATTTTAAATAACACACCTAAAAATATAACTGTTTCCAGACATCATAGAGGAAATACGCTGCAAGGGAAATGTCCTTATGATAAAAGAGAGTTCCTACACATATTCTTAGCTTTATAAAGCCACTTGAGAATCCCAGCTTACAGACAGTAAAACTATATACCTTAATCTTTATTTATGTCACTTTAAAATCAAACTGATCTTCCACACCGCTCATGTTTGAATGCTCCAGTTAAGTCCATGGATGTTGCTAAAGGTTCAGCACTTTAGGAAAATTCCTATCTTGAATGACTGCAGTTTCAGATTTAGCTTTTAAGTATTCTTTTCCATACTGGGAGCCACAGTGGAATCTGGCATCTGTGAACTCAGGCAAGTAGCCCAAATTTTCCTGCAACAATCCTCTTTTCCTGAGGTACACATGTATGTCCCACTGAAAGTCTTCCTCCTGTTTCTTCCCGCATTACTTGCCTTTTTCCCCAAGAAACATCTAGCAGCTGAAACAGGTTAAAGCAATACATTATTTAGAACTGAGTTAATCCTATTTTGACTCCTTTTGTTTAAAATTGATTAATTTTGTTTCAAAAAACCCAGCTTATAGGATGATACATCATGATGTCCAATTATACCAAACATTGTCTTAAAGACATTGAAACACAATCTTTACAATAGAATTTACAACTGTTTAGGAGTATGGTCAAGCTCTCCTAGGAATGCAACAGAAGAGTGATGACCACACCATGCACAAGCAGATGGTCCTTCTTTTTCCTCAAAACAGTACCTATAATTAAGAAATAGTCAGCTCAAGGTCTGTCTTAATTTAAAAAAAAAAATAAAATCTAATCTAATTATTTGCAACCAGTATAAAAGGAACATCTTGTGTCCCCTGACCGTAGGAGCCATTCTTAGTGACTGCTTCTCTTTCTACTTGGCTGGACAATTGATGATGAATTTTGGCAGAGATTATATTAATAATCACGTAGTTCTGTAAAAAGACAAAAGTTGAGTCCTGTCTGCACCTATCTTTTGAGATTACAGTAGAGATTGCTGTCTTTTTCCTGAAGAACAACAAAAAAAATACCCCTAAATTGGCTTAGGTGTATGTACTCAGCTTTCTATACATTACTCTAATTTTACTTTTAAAATTTTAAGCATAGTATATAATTTCTATCAACAACTTCATATTCCATTTAAAAATCCATTAAAGGGTATAATCAGTTTACAAAACCTGATGCATTAAGATATTCCATTGAATCCTTACAAGCATCTTGTCTGTCAATTAAAAAGTACTGAACATTATGCTGGTGCATCCTGGCTTCCCATCTTCTACTCAGCCAGAAAGAGTTAATTCCAGTACAGAAGAGAAAGGTCCACTAATTTCATTCCTTTCTTATTGACTCATTCTTTGGTTTAAATCAGTTTAAAGAGCAGGTGCTTTGTTTCAGGAATTGAATCAGTCTTCCTTTGGAAAGGCAACCCCTGTCAATCTTATACATATGAAAAAGGTCATGAAAATTCATATCTGCTCAGATCCCTATAGGGTAATATTTATCTCTTGTTGGGTCAACTGCAAAGGTATCCAATACAAAAGTAAAAGGATGTTATAAATGTCAGTAAAGGCTGGGCCAGGAATAGTTAGAAATAAAATTAGATGAAACGGAGTAAGCCACCCCAAAGAGTTCAAGACTTCTTTTTATGATTATACAGATCAAAAGTATGTATACAAAAATTTGTATTTGAAGGAATGTATGTATAAGTAGTAAGGCAATAATTCAAGGAGGAGATGTAGCAGTGAATAACTTCGAAGACCAGAGAGGAGCTGCTAAAAGGGAGTTCAGGCAATTAATAGCCACCAAGGAAAATTAATCTCCCAAGGCTAAAGCTCAAATTTCCAAAGGCATGCACATGTCCAAAATAAGGCCTCTATATTTGTTTCAGCCTCCTGTGAAGATACAAAACCTATTTCCTGACAGAAAGGATTCTTTAAATACAGCTGGTAAGTTAATTATTCATGGCATTTAAAAATAAAACAACATTAGGGCTTCCCCTATTTGGTAATACTGGTGCACCTTGGTGGAAGAAGGGTGGGAATAAATTCCTGCAAAGTTGTTTTCCCATCTAAGTTCCTACAGTAAAACCTCTATCACTAACAAAATCCAGCCCATCAAAGAGCTTGTTATGAGTCTGAAATGCCTCAAATAAAAACAGATTAAACTGAAAATCTCTGAACATGGTTAAGGGTCTTCATGGTTCAGTAACTTACTCCACTAACAGGGGAAACATGACAAAACTGGCCTAAATAACTTCTCAAAAACTGCCACCAATGAACTTTCAAAAGGAACTAAATTTTTTAAATGCCTTCATTAGAAAACAAATATAAAGTATTCCTACAGAGCAATTGTAGCATTCTTTATGTCTGACATGCCTTCACTAATGAGGAAAGATAACGGAGGTAATTTTTATGGAAGTTCTTGTCATCTAATATTATTAAATTGGACCAGCTTTCAAGGGGCTCATAAGCAATTTATTGAAAGTGAATTAAAAGGTTCATGTCGTGAATTATAAGTAGTACAAAAATCTGGAACAGAGGCACAAAGAACATTTCTGGCTCCTGTTATTTACTATGCAAAATAGGCACCTTGTGTAATTCATTTTTATATTACCAAGTTATATTTGAAAGAATATTGATTCCCATGTAATAAACAAAATGGCAATAAAAATGCATGAACTTAAGAAATACATTTTATATGTTAATAAGAACATATACATTAATCTAGTTCTTGAGGAACACTTACAAGTCTATGCTTGTAACAGCTGAAAAAGGTTATTTCTTCCATTCAGCAAACCACAAAATGTAAGTTATTTGTTCAAGGGATGATAAGTTATTTGTAAGGGATGATAATTTTAATGGCTATCTCTTTTTAAATTAGTTTTATATATATCATCAGTAGTATAGGGACTTTTTAGTACACGGAAATTAAAAAAAATCCTTAATTTAGTAATGAGATACTGATAAAATAAACACAATAAATGCAAATAGATATTTTCAGTGCAGACTGTAGTAATTATTTAGACATATAAAGAAGTGGTAACATGGGATGAGAACCTTTTCTGAAATGGTTACTTTCTCCTGTTTCTGAAGTTTACATGTAATTGATGAAAAGGTTTAACTCACTTTGCTGATGTGTCCTTTTGTTATCTCAGCAACTGGGCAAGCATTTTAACAGTAGCATATTGCCATTTCTTTCAGGGGAAATGGCATTAGAAGATAAGAGCTGCTGACATATTGCACATGAGCTCGTTCATTAGCATACAGATTCAAAAGATTTCTGTTTTACTCACAAGCATTCAGTGAGATGTTTTAGTACTAGTCAAATACCCTTTCCTACCCCCAAAAGTAGCTGATGTATAACTTGGTAATATAAAAATTAATTATACAAGTAGCTTGCCATGTTTCATCCATCTTCAAAACTGTCTAGCTTCTTTACTATGATCTGGCCCACATAGACTTTATATTTCACACAAATTTGGGAATACTATAAAAAGTTACAACCTGGACAGTTTTGTACAAAATTGGGTTTTGCTACTAAAGCTTTGTGCAGCTGTAAGAGCATAAAATGCCATAACATACATATAGCTTTACAATTTTTTAAAACAGTTTTAGAAACAGCTCGTTTTCCTTAGTCACACATTGTCATGTTATCTTGCTCTTATCTCACACATATTCTGGTGACTTTTTTTGCAAGGAATTTTTGCCCTTGACGAGTATTTTCCTTTTTTCTCCACTCTCCTACTCTTTTTCTCTCCCCAGAAAGGGTGTGCAGTTTAATTTCTTCAAACGAGAAAAAAATAACTGAATGGATTTTTTTATTTTCTTTAGGAGGGTCAGATATTGAGCCTTACTAACCTTGACATTGTCACTTTAACTTAAGACCTATAAGCAAAGTAGTTGTCCTGCAAACAGCACATAAGGGCCATTTTAAACAAAAATTGACTCAGTCAGCAAACACATCCAACTGAAAAGAACAGTCTCTGAAAGGTATGGAAAGAGAGCAATTTCAGACTGCAGGAGCCAAAAGAAAGAGTGCTGTGAAGGTACCTGCAAAACAGGGGATCTATAGTGCATTCATTTAGTGAAGCCCAGTACCCCACTGCTCCTGAACTGAAAAATTTGGATCCTAAAGTAGAGACCTGGCATGCAAACCACTTTTAGAAATGAAAACAGTGGTTTTCAATGAAAATGGTTAAAAAGCAAAGCTAGCATTAGCATTAAATAGCTTGATTGTTAAAGGTCTTACACTTCACTGCAAAGCATCCAAGCAGCAACACTGCCCAATATCCAAACTACAACACCATGTTTATACAAACATCTGAGCGTACTAGTAGAAAGAATGTAAGCATTCAGGTAAGTATTTTAACTCTCTCCCCGTACACACTTCTCTATCAAAACAAGTTTTCAGTGTGACCCCACAATTTAGGCTACAGATCAACCTCAGTGCAAATTGGCTCTAAAAAGAAATTGAAATTACTTTCTTTCCTACACTGGAAGCGATAAAATTGACCCATAACATGAATAATTTGACTGATTCCAAATATTCTAGCCAGACATTTTTACAGATAGAATAAGCATAAATGTTTCTATTTAGGAATGATTTTACAACTTTTTACTTTTTCTTTTTTTTTTTCAATCAAGCAAAAAGCACTCTGAAAGAGAGAATTATTTTGTACCAGTCTGTCAAACACCATGTTTTGTTAAGTTTGGAGAAACCCAGCAGTGTGAGTGCTGGGAAGGTGAACTGAATAGCTTTGTCTATGTAGGAGTGACAGCCGGGGGGCAGCTGAGTGATGCTCCCTGGGAGACGTTCCTGTGCTTCCATTGCACTCCCTCCTCCGGCGTTACAGCCCTCCTGAACAAAAACCTGAGTGGGCACAACGGCAGAGGTACAGAACAGAAGGAAAAAAGCTTATCTGATCACACAGAAAATGCAAGGAATGGCACCCCGGATAAGAAACTCTCAGCCACCCCTAGCCCTGCTTTGCTCCAAATCTTGCTGCAAGCCAACCCACAGCTGAAAACAATAGGATAAAATACACATAAATACAGGAGTGAGAAACCATACACTCAACTGAGTTTACCTGAAAACAAAACCCTGTTTGTATGATCTATTTACCAAGTCAAATGTGATTTAGACTCCAAGCATATGTAGTTTTCCAAAAGAATACTTTCAGGATGTCTCATTTTTTGTCTTACCAGAGGAAGAAGAAAGAGTAAGGAGAGCAAGGTCCCCAGGGCTGTGGGCTGGTGTCCATTTGTGCTGGTTGTTGCAGACACAGGGCACATGAGAATTTACAAACTAAACCAACAAGGCAGGCTAAAGATGTGTCCAAGGAGCTGAATTTGGCCTTATTTTATATAGGGGAACTAGGCTACAGCAATATTAAGTATCTTGTTCTTCAACCAAGAATGTTCCCCAAGATGTGAATAAAAATGTAAAATTAAAAATATAAAATAAAACTTAAAAGTGGCTGTATACATGAAACCCCCCAAAATTTCAGCTTATATTGGAAAGCATGTTATGCCTACAGGAAAGACTCCCATTAGCTTTTACTGGTATTAATGCCAGCTTTTGTACATCTGCAGCATTTGGTGCCAAGTTATAGATGGCATAGAAATCACCAGTCAGTGTTACATCATTTTATTGCTTATCTTTCATGTTTTACTTCAATTTTAATACAGTCTCTGACATTGTATTTCCCATTTAAAAGCAACATATGTTTCCATTCCTGTACAGTTCATTACAAAGTGCATTCAATAATTCGTTGTATTACTGGCACTGATTTTACCAATTCAGACTACTTTTATGAAAAGCTTGCTTTTCATTTAAAATAAAATGCAAATTAGGGTAGATATGAGACTCAACAAGCTCACATACCTTCATGTGAATGGCCATAAAAGGCACCAAGGTGATAAACCTCAAAACTGATACCGTGTATAACCACAGAAAAGATGAAGCTTAGAAAAACTGCAACATCTTCCTATGCCATAAACCATCTTCACCTGTTATTCAAACCAGCAGCTCCAGAGGCCAGGGAAGGTGAGCAGCTCAAGTTCCTTCTGCTCTGTCAAAATTGACGCCAGTTGCAATGACTACATTTTGTCAGCCAAACTTACTAGAACCCAAAAGTTGAAGTAAAAATCAAAATACTAAATTTAGACTTCCATGTTCTAATATTATTTTATATCTCTGCCCATTCAGAAATATTTTTAGAAACAGCAAAAAAGCAGCTGGGATACACATCTCTCATTAATATTTGCGTAATGAAAAGATCATAATTTGGGCACACGCAGTCGATTATTGACACCACATAATCTCTTTTAATTAGATTATTGACACAAATTCCATCAGGGGCATTACAGATTTGATTTGAGGAGAAATTAATTTACACCTTCTGAATCAATTTATGTTGCTCATTTTTTATCTAAGTAAAAACTACACAAGTGCATTCCCAAAATAGAGATGAGGAAACCTGGTATCTCTTACAAAAGCAAACCCACATATTGCTAAGAGGGCATTTCAGACTACAGCAGGTACCCTCAGCAGATGGCAAGTCGCTGCAGCTTTAGATGTTCTAAATTAAATGAATCAAGATACCACTTGTTCCAAGTGAGTGGATGGTTAATCACATTCACCCTTTGTATTGTTGACAGATAATGTTGATTTGGGTAATATGAAAACTAAGCATTTTGAAAAAGATAGAAATGCATTTTAAATTCAGAGCAAAGGGTCAGTTTTTGCACTCATCATCAACCCTCCCATTCTCCTATCAAACCACATTTGAAATTAAAAAAAAAAATAATTCACACTTAAGAAGGTAGAAAAATCTGGAGTTTTCCACAGTGAAGGTCAGGAAATCAGTTTTTTAAAAGGTTGTGTGCAACTGATTCTGTTATTCAGAACTACAGCATAGATTATCATATCTGATTTCAAAACCAACATGCCCATCCATGTGTCAAAATCCACGTGAAAATATAAAGAATTTCCGTGTTCAATTACCATAAGAAATGGCACTTATTTGCACACATCTATTTCATTTTTCTCCTATTAATAGTTATTTGAATGTTAAACCTTCGTATTTTATCTTGCATTATTGGACTTCATAGGTAGAATATGAACCCAAAGTCTGAATGAACAGTTACAAGGTTTCAATACATCCAAAATTTAAAAAATAATTATTTCATTTTTCATGTGTTCACATACATGAAAAATGAAGCTATCTTCATAGAAGTCTTTGGCCTGATTTAGGGCAGTCAAAGGAATCTGCTACATGATCAATAGCTTTAGGAGCACAGCAGACCACTCACTGCTATTCAGAATCCTCTTAATTGGATTTTCCTCAAGGAAAGCAATTCTGTTTCATGATACTAACTGACAATAGCTGCTGCTTGAACATGACAGCATTATCAAATATTCTCCTTAATAGCAACATTTGGTCAGTATTGAGAAGTAAAGCTGTGTTTTACCAGGTGTTGATGAGGCATGAAATGTTCCTCTCTTGTCCTTTATCTTTAGCTACATGAAAAAGACTAAAAAAAATACAAAACAAAAAATGAAATGCAGTGAATACTTTATGAATTTACTTTAATGGATTTTGGGGTTTGCCTTTTTAGACTTATGAACTGTCCACAAATTCTTACCACATGTAAACCTGCTACATTCAGAGCTCCATAGAGTTACTTTTCCTTTAAGGGAGATACTGAGTCTACTGTGGTGTCCCAAATAAGAGAATTCACATGTACTAATCTTATGCTTTCTAATTAAGGCTGGCCTGGACTCAGGTTGAATAGGAAAGAATTTGAACCACCAAAGCTGGAGACATTCAGCCTTCTAGGGCATAAGCAGCCTTAACATCTCCCCAATGTGTACTTGCCAACAGCAGTTCTGCTACAGGTAGGGCAGATGTAGTACAGATGTACAGGGCACTCTCCTGAGACAGTCCTAAGCCACCTGCCAAACCTACTCACATAATTTTCACTCACTGTGAAGACTGAACCCAGCTCCAGCAACTAGTGACAACCAGTCATTTCTGACAGGTTGAACCCTGGGCATCTGGAGTAAAGGCAGGACTCTCAACCCTTCAAGATGGGCTTTAGAGGAAGGTGTAACAACCTCCTACACAGACCAAGCACTTGAGGGACACAAAAGCCCACACTTGCCCTGTGATACTCCAGCATCTAACCATTTTGTGGCGAGGGACCACAAACAAATGCAACACACTCAGGAAAAGAGAAAAAATAAAATGTTTGCTGCCCCTGCAGTGTAACGGTCTTAACACTTTGTACACTGCTTGAAGGACTGCCCAAATGAATGCATCTGCTTTGTGTTAGGAATCATGACAGGTATTTATTGTATGTCTATATTGGAGACAAGGACACACATTAAAGCAAACCTTCCAAGGACTTTGCTTGTTTGGAAATGTGTCCCAGGGCACCAGATAACTGAAGCCAACAATGACCTTGGCATCAACAAAAGGCTAATGTTTTCACAAGGATGAACTAACTGTTCCTGACCAAACTCTCTGATGTATTAAGGTACAAACAGGCACTGATTCAAACTCAGGCATGTATATCTTCAGATCCAATTTATTTTCCCCAAGTGGACAGATTTGTAGGGGCCAATACAGAATGTCACTGACCACTTACACTTGAGTTCTTATTCCTCCAGCAGCATTGAATATTATTGCTAGAGGACATATGCACACACATATTGACTGTATATAGATACACATAGACACACGCATTTGCCACATTTGATGTTACTGAGCCACAGAGCATCCACATTCACAGGTCTGTTAACCTTCCTACTGCCAGAGAATGCAGTTATCCATCTATGCATTGCTAAGGAGAGCTCTCAGAGATTAGAGCATGTATTTCCCCAGTTCTCTCTCCACATTCACATCTCTCCACATGCCTCTGCAACTGCCACAAGAGTTATCGTTACTGAATATCTGGCCAGCTCTGGTTCCCACAAAACTCATTACCTCCTCTGGACAATCTTTTGAGCAAAGAACAGAAAATACTATATAACTAGAAAAAGAAAAATGAGAGCTGGTAGGATTACAAAGATTAGATGGGTTGTTAGACTGGGAACAAAATCAGATTTCCTGTTAGAAAAAAAGAGAATGGAGAGGTATGTTTCCAGCCTTCATTTTAGCCCCTCTGGAAAGGCTGCAATGGGTTTGGAGGAAAAATGCCTTCCTTAACAAGCTTTCTCCTGCTTCAGCTGAAATTCCACCAGGTAGTCTGGAAGTATGCTAGAGAGACCTGACACAATAATTTTTATTTTATGTTATAAATAAATGATGTTATGCAAGAAAGAAAAATGCAGACTGAAATGTCTGTGTTTACAGTACATGTAGAAGAATTTGTGGGCAGAAATAGAGAAGCTGTCAAAGCATGGCAACATAGATGCACTGCCCTTGCTTTGACACCATTTTTTGAGCATGATGGCAGGGAAGGAAAAGCAGCACAGGGAGAGAAAACATCAGTTATTACAGCTACAGTTCCAGTAAAAAAAAAATTACTCAAGCATCCAGGAATAGTAAATCTCTTTTGCCTCCATATTGGTATGACATTAAAATGAGTGCAAACTATAACATCATCATGTAACTATAAACAGGCACATAACTATTCAAAGGCAAAGAAGTAATATGACTCCTATCTATAAATACACAACATAGATCTTCCCCCAAATCTCCATGCTTGCATTAGAACTTTGTGGTCTAGATAAGTTTTTCTTGTAAGATTCTAAACCTGCTGGAACTGACCTTTCCTTGGTCCCCCATGGGACTACTAAAGGCATGATCTCCAGCTGAAGGTTAAGATGCAGTTTGGGGCAGGTAGACAGCAACTGCAATTTTTGCTTTTGGTTGCTACAGAAGAATTTACCTGTTACAAAATAACTGTGGGCTGGATTATTAGAAACATCTTATTGACTTTCAAGCCAATGGTACACTTGTGTGCTTACACTACTTAAGTGTTTTCAGAAATCCAACACAAGTCTGTAAATCAGAGTTGTTCTGTCCAGTTTTCCCAAGAGGCCGCACTTTCAAGGTTTCTTCCAAGTCCCAGAGTCAGAATGGACCACAATCTGTTTTTTTATTCTTAAATACTCATGGGTCACATACAGAAAATGAAAATTATCTGAATAAAGAAAAGCCTGTAAAACTCAACATTTCTGAAACTTCAGGTATGACATATAACTGCTTTAAATGCTCTTAATAAAAATAAAAAATAGAAACAATTATTTGTGAAATAGAGAAACCATTAAAAGCATACATTTCTGTTAAAACCATTAGCCTTCCTTTGCTAGGGGTAAAATCATCACTGGGAGAGAAGTATCCCCATCTTTGTTATGAATTGGAATTTCAGTTATCGTCTGCAGCTGTTGCAGAGTGCACCTGCTCTTTTGAGCAAATACTTCAAAAAGGTGTTGTTGGCCCATAGAGGGTTCTGGGAATCATGACTGACATGGAAGAAATTGTTTTGTGGTCTTTCTGGTGTACATTAAATATGAGCGGTATTGAAGCAGTCAGCTGTATAGATTTGGGTATTGATGGCTACAATCTCATTTGAGCAGCAAGTGTAGAGTATTGTGTCTTGAGCTGAAAGATCAAGTTGTGATAAAATCTCCATACTTGAATACAGAGGAAAAATTTAAGTGAAGGAACTTCAGATAAATTCAGCTGAGGGACTGTGATTTATTTGAAACTTCATTACATATTTTCATGTAAATTTAAACAATCTGATCTGGCCTTTCTGCTATTCCAGTGAGCTACCTGTGCCAAATTCCAGCAGAATTAGAGCCACACAAGGGAGCTGCTCTGTTTGTACATGACTATGTTGCTGAAGGTAGCAAGCCTGCACTGCTAGAGCAGAGGTGTTGTGCAAGGAGAGCTGCCAGAAGTGCTGCAGGAGGATGAGGATGCTGCCTTCTTTCCCTTACCACTGGTATCCCACCATCTCAGCAACCAGCATGCAGTACTCCCTCAGCACCCAGCATGGCATTAGCAGTACAAGGCATGATTGAAATTATATAAAACATCCATTCAGCTTTACATGGCATCACCTTTCTTTCTTAAGCATTCTTAAATCAAAGCAGTGCATATGCAGTTTGGTCCATTATTCCAAAGACCTTGGTTACACATTTGCCATGTAGATGAATAACTGAATATTTCTTTTTCTATGACACATGTTTAATTCAATACATCCGCACTTACACCATCATATTTTCCTTAATCTGAGCCAAAATGCTTCATTTTGTACATTTCTAAAATGGCAGTATCATCAGACAAGTGAGTGATCCAGCTTCCAGACCTCTTTCATTCATTATCACTTCTATTTCCCTTCGCAACTAATATTTCTATATTTACGCTATTTTTTCCTACCAGAAACATACTTTTCTGAGTTGAGGTTGCCTCTGGCCTCAAGACTTCACCTTTCCAGATGTTTCAACATCTACTTTCTCCAGAGAATTTCTTACAGCATATAATTACCACTGTGCCAAGGGCAGCATGATGTAGGCAGCCTACACACCGACAGTCCCCACCCTCTGGTCTCCAGAGGCACTGGAAGCAAATCTGTTCTTACTGATTTCAGAGGTCAGGAATCCACAAGTGCTGTGTCAGAAACACATCAAATTTCAACCTGTGTTAAAATCATGAGATGTTTTCCATGAGTTTCCAAGGAAGACAAAAGTAGTCAGACCTCATTCAAAGCTTTGAACTTTCATAGCATCAAAAGTAATGGAGAAGTAAAACAAAGAATTGCAGTTCTTATCACCTTTCCTCAGCCAGAAATACTGGACATGAAATGCAATTAGCAGGATGGAAGAATTTCAGACAAATTCAGAGATTGTCAAAGTAGACAACTAACTAAATGCGAAAGAAATGCCTACTGCAGCACCATCTTATCCTCTATTCCCAGAGTGTTTCCTGAGAGTGCCATCCTTCTCACACCCAACCGTTACTGAAGCATGCCTGGTTAAATTACATGCCACTCTTTGAAAATATAGGTGCGAAATCCATTACAAGAATCAGGCCTCAAAATGCCTTTTAAAACTGAGCCAAAACATTTAAGATTAAGTCTTCCATCAGAATTCCTACAGCTCCTATCAAACAAAACAGTAATTACATTCACTAAGTGCATTACTGAATTGTAAATAGAAACTGATAACTGCAATTATATATAGCGCAGAAAATAAGCTTGCAAATACATAGGTACATTATATGAGGCTTTCTTTGTGTTCTCTTGTAATGAAGAAGCTGTTACAGGCAAATGGAATTAAGCATGAGATGCTTTGAATGCTTTTAGTCTGTCACTTGGCTTTACACTCAAGAGCTGATGCTGAAAGTAACTCCCTTCTTATAAATCCACAATGTATTTAATGAGTACTCTGCTTTCTAATAACAAATCTGGGCACTTTTCAAATGAAGTCTGACAGATCTTAGCATCACACTGGCACTTTAAATACTAGTACGTGAACTTTGGGGAAGCATAAACTTCTGATTTCTTCAGTTATAATTTGTAAACATCTAAAATCAAGTCCACAATCTAAGGATAGCTGCTAGCACTATTACTATTAGCTTCTTGCATTTGTGCATTGAAATAGTTTCTATCCATGGAATTCAAAATACTTAGAAAATGTTGATCGGAGGCCCAGCTGCCTGTCTGCCTGCATTCATCCCCAAGAGAAAACAGGAGCAATCTCTGGATGCCTTTGAAAATATCTACTGCTTTCTCCTGATCACACACAGAACCTTGGCACAGACTTGGAGAACTACTGCACTGGCTGCCTAAAATTCATGGATGTGTTAGGTGATACCTATGCTAAGACAGGCAACGCTTAGGCAGTATTGCATCTCCTCTTTCAAAAGGGTTAACTAAAGTGAATGCTGTTAACTGCATCATGCAAGAAATTCCTGGAAGAGGTAGGAATAAATTGAGAGTTCTGACTCTTGAAATCAACCAAGCTGTCCTTCCTTTATGTTATCTACATCCAATTCCCATTTGATCTTTTACTATAGTATAAACTAAAAAAGCCACACTGTGTTGCAAGTTATCAAAATATTAAGGAGGGCATAACATGTTTTTGTGGTAGATCTAGGTCCCTCTGCATGACAGCTTCCATATACAACCTGAATTTGCAGTGCCAGTCTCTCTGTTACTGTACTGAGAGCACTTCCAGATAAACTGATGATCCAGGCAAGATCCTGGAGCCATGCACTCCTGGCATCATAAAATCATCAGGGTTGGAAGGGACCTCCGAAAATCACCTTGCCCAACCTCCCCTGCTACAGCAGGACACTGAAGACACTAAGTCCTGAGGCTGACACTGCCATTTTTAGCAGCTGTCAGTGGTACAAAACTTCTTTCCCTTCTTATGAGACTGCTGCTTTAAAACACGTTACAATTTATGTCTGAAATAAGCCAACAGTGTGTGTTGTTTCACTAGAGGGACAGACTACCGTGTATGCCTTCCTGTGGATGCCATCAAAACATCATGGCTCACACAATGGCATCCCCTCCTACACAGAGAGCTTCACGCTCTGATGGAAAACTGACACAAAACTTATGTTCACGATAAATCCTCAAACAGTAGACTTATTAGTATTATGCTAGGGAAATGTTCTCACTTACTGAAGTTACTCAAGGATGGATACTGCATAGAGTTTTTCTGACAGCAACCAATAAATATGTTCACAGCTATGGCTGCAGAAATAAATATCCACAAGAGGTATGACAACTGCTAAATGAGAAGCAGCCAGTGCTGGCCACACACTGCTTGAAGAAGGGTGGGCTAGCAGGAATAAGCCAGTTAAGGATACAGCAGGGATAGACCGTAACACATACAAACTAATTCTAAACTGTAACCCTTTGCTTGTGAAAACCCTGCTGGGCTCCTTCCTCTGTATATCTGCAAAGCTTCTTTTCCTACTTCATACAAGGAAATATCTATCAGTTTTATTTAACTGTAAAACAATATTTAAAAATATCATATACCAAGCCTGCAGCAAAGAGTTCACCTGAAAGCTCCTCAGTAGAAAATTACATTTCTAGAGGTAATGAAGTGCAACGTCCACAAACTAAGCATCAGGGTACAGAATATAAAAAGTTGGATAGGATGGTAACTGACTGAGACTATGAACTGTTATGGTATGGGTTTAGACAGAATATATTCAGCAAATACATTCAAATTACATTCTGTTCTTTAGAACAAATACAAGAACTAATTAACACATAGTTTCCAAAGCAGCAAAACTAATATAAGTTGTGGTCTCTGGTGAGGGTGTAAATGCTAACTGAGGATTTTCTTCTGGCTTGTGGTGTTCATAACATCTTGTCAGAGCACTTGTGGATCCAAAACAGCTGAAAAAAAATGTTTCTTCAAAGTTGGCAGCAGAGCTGGATGTGCAACCCCTACAAATGCACTTTGTAACACTGGATAGCAACTGGGGCTCCCAAAATTCAAAATACAATGACATTTCACATTTTATATCTCTTTAGAAATGGTCCATTTCTTTTGGGGCTTTAGCAAAGCAAACATTTTGAGAGCTGTCTCTGGGCAAATGCCATGCTACACTAGTGTTCAGAGACTTTCACTTTTGTAGGAGACAAGCAAGCAATGCTGGGTGCAAACAGAAGTTTCCGAGAGATAATCTTGTTAAACAACAGAATTCCTCATGTCTCTTCTTCCTATGCCTTCTCCTAGCCACAGTACAATGGCTACCACTCCATGAGCTTACACTTAGTTGGAAAGTTCAGCTAGTAAAATGTTGTTCTGAAGTGAGGGCACTGAATCCTCATTACTCATGAAGAAGCTGAACTGAACCTAGAAGAGACTGAGTTTTTTTTAGTTTCTTCCACAGATTTCAGACTTCAGAATAATATTCCTCCCTCCCCCAGTTTAAGCAAAGAGCCATTGTTTTTGTTGGAAAGCATACACACTGTATGTGGGTATAAAAACCTTAGCTGAGAAAGGCTTCTACAATGTATCTAATTTAATCAGATCTATTTTCCAATATAATTATTTGAACACATTAGTTAAAATATGTCTGACACTGTCAAATTCAACAGCATTCAGGAAAATAAAAATCACTGCTCTATTTCATTTTTACTATTTCAGACACCTTTCACCTTGTATATTCATCAACTTTTCAACAGCTGCAGGAATCTACAAGGCTCTGGAAGTAGTTCAGCTGGTACTAAGGATGTAATTTACACTGCAGTGTTTTAACACTTTGACCTCTACTTGTAGAAATTTATGTGCATCCACAGCCACCCAAATAGTGGAGGTGTCATGGTGAACATGAAGCTGAAAGAGACTTATTTTTCACTAACAACTTTTTTTTCTCTCTTAAGTTTCATATTCACAGTTCAGAGACTTCCCTGTTAATCAATCAGTTTCTGAGAAATTTATAGCCGCAGAACAAGTCTGGAGATTTTCAGACTTGTTACCAGACTGCACCTGACCAAGTCAAGCCTGACATGCAGCATAAGCCTGGACTACTGGCTGTAAAAGTGGCTTTTCTTTTGCTGGCCAGAAGCTGATTGGGTGACCAGTAATATAAATACATGGTCTATCACACCAGTTAATGAAATTTCACATCAAAGATGTCTTGAAATTCAAGGAAGAAAAGACCTGAAGCATTATTTCAGTTATCATCCCCAAAACACTGGGTTTCTTCTTGGCAGCGTTTTTTGAAAGTTTTTAGTGATTATTTTTTTCAGCACTTCCCTTGCAGCAGCGGCAGGAGTTTGTATCATTCCTGGCAGAGGGTACAGAAATAGCCAAGGTCCTTCACACTGCTTAGATCCAGAAAGCAGAGCCAGCTCTGTCTGCAGCACTCACACCAGGGACACCCTTGCAATACAGTGGCAGAGGATGGCACAAGCTGCCACCAGAAGAACCTAATTATCTTTCACTGCATCAGTGAAATTTTAGCCAATGTAAATCCTAAGTTGCTGCATTCATTGTCATTACACTAGGGTTTTTAATAGCTTGAGTGGAAAACAAGGGCAGAAAAATATTCTGACCTTATAAGAAAATCTTATAATATAGGAGTTGCTAACGATGTGACCATGTACTACCTACTTTCTGAGACAATTTTCTTTCAACCACACACACACAAAAAAATAATGCCACACATTTTAGAGACTTTCTGGTGTACCATAGGTGCTCCAAGTAACAGCATAAAATTAATTTATTAGGATTTTCAGCCACTTGAGGCTCTCCTGAAAGGAGGAAAAATAACAGATTACAGATGCAGGTGCATTTCAGACTACTGTGCCCAATTCCACAATTTTAAGTGTGGCACCTTTCAAATCAAGCCTTTACTTTTTTCTTTAGGTGTGGTAGGTGGCCACTTTGATCACTACCACTTGTGACATTCCTTTGTTCATTTACAGTATTGTTCTCTAATACAAATACAGAAGAAATCGTAGCTTAAAACTAAATTAACATTGTGCAGCATGGGGAGCTGATGTGGAAATAGACTGAATAGGTTTTTATCTAATACCAAAGCCTGTGTTTCTTAAAGCTCCTAGCTCAAGGCATAGTAATTCAATGGAAAATTAACATAAAGTAGACTCATAACAGACTTTGAAAATGAGCATTATACACATTCCACCAGACAGACAAAAGAAATATCTTGCTGTAATGTGAGATTTTCCAGCTCTGATACCCTGGTGAGAAAAAAAAAATCCTCACATACATACCAAGTAGTATTATAGCTTAGCCACAGCACACCTGAACATGAAAGAAACAAATAACTTTGGCAGGGGTTTAGCTTTAGAAGAAAAAGGACTGACTCAGAGTTGAAAAATGTGGAGCACTATTTCAACAAGTAGAAAATGTGGCAATTCAGCAGTGTAAACCCACAGAAGAGCATGGCAAGCCGATCAAGGTATCTAGGCTCAGGAAAGTGTTTAATGGATGTCCTGGTTGAGAGAACACAGCTGTGGAACTCAAAACACTTAAACAACTAACTTAGCAGAAGAAAAAAAAAAATATAATTCAAGGGAAAAACAGTATCTTCTACCTCTGTAGATGATCACAGTATGGTATTAATAAAATTTACACTACTGCAAACAAACTCCTATCTGCTCTCCTTTCAAACTCCTTTACATACATCTGCTCACAGAATCCAAGGACTCTTACCAAGCCCTCAGTTTCCAATCTCAAAGAAAACTCATGGTTTGGAATACAGACTTTTCTGTAGCTCCCTCCTGAAACAATTGTGTGTCCCCCCTCCACCAGAGCTGCCCCGTTAGAAAGTCAGGACAGTGTATCTAGGCTAATGTTTCTTTGTTGCTGTTAAACAGCACTCAGCCTGGGATCACAACTGCCTGTCCCACACCATTGCCCACTGGCACTTCCAGCCATTCTGCCCACCAGACTTCCTCCTCCACCACTTCCGAAAGTTTTATGCTCACAGCATAAAATTACATTTGATCCGTGAAAGTGGAAAAAATAGCAAATTTGTGCTATTAATTTCAGATATGATGCTGCAGTCTCCAGTATTTGCAGCACCTCACTCCACTCACACCATCCAGAAATTTCAGGGCACATCCAGTTCTTCTGCACACATTGGAATCAATACTTTGAGCAGGCTTAAGCCAGGACTGGTTTTGAAGAACATCATTAGTAATTGCCAGCTGATAATATCCCTTTTAATAGGATCTGTTGCAGTATTCTCTTTAGTTTCCCATAGACATTACAATCCTTGCTCTGATTCTTTTGCATCTTCAAAAAGGAGAAACTGCACACATAGGTATAAACTGTCAGCAAATAGCTGCTTATCCCTAGTTCTAGTTTTATTTATAAACTGACTGGCAGGCATGTTAACTGCCCATAAAATTACAGGAGATACATCTTTAAAAAAAAACAAACCCTACTCCTTAGTTGTTTCTAAAATCAGCAAAATAATTTTGTTGCCCATAACTTTGAAGGTGTCTGCCATTAACAGCGCTGCCACCAACTTTATTTCTTATTTAAAGTTGCTCTGCAATCTCTAATCCTGTATTTGAAATTCCTATTACCAAGGGCTCTAATCACAATCGGCTTGGCAAGAAACATGTTTACACAGCTCTGCGGTGTTAGTGCCAACCTGGTCATACACTACATCAAAATAACCACTTTCAGATCAGGAGCTACCTTTACACACACCGATGTGCACTCACCCATGGTCAAACCATTATTAGCTACAGTGTCCCTTGAATGAGTAGCTTTTTTCTGCCAACAGTAAAAATTGGGATTTCTTGGAAGCTGTAAGACATTAATAGCAAAGTGGTGGATCAAGAACTGGTTGAAAGGAAGGAGTCAGAGAGTTGTAGTCAATGGGGCAGAATCTGGTTGGAGGTGTGTGACTAGTGGAGTCCCTCAGGGGTCGGTACTGGGACCGGTGTTGTTCAACATCTTCATCAACGACCTGGATGCGGGTATAGAATGTACCCTCAGCAAGTTTGCTGATGACACTAAGCTGGGAGGAGTGGCTGACACACCAGAAAGCTGTGCTGCCATTCAGAGAGACTTAGGCTGGAGAGTTGGGCGGGGAGAAACATGATGAAATTCAACAAGGGGAAGCGTAGAGTTTTGCATTTGGGGAAGAACAACACCATGTCCCAGTACAGGTTGGGGGCTGACCTGCTGGAGAGTAGTGTAGGTGAAAGAGACCTGGGGGTCCTGGTAGACAGGAGGATGACCATGAGCCAGCAATGTGCCCTTGTGGCCAAGAAGGCCAATGGCATCCTGGGGTGCATTAGAAAGGGTGTGGTTAGTCAGTCAAGAGAGGTTCTCCTCCCCCTCTATTCTGCATTAGTGAGGCCGCATCTGGAGTATTGTGTCCAGTTCTGGGCCCCTCAGTTCAAGAAGGACAGGGAAGTGCTTGAAAGAGTCCAGCACAGAGCTACAAAGATGATTAAGGGAGTGGAACATCTCCCTGATGAGGAAAGGCTGAGGGAGCTGGGTCTCTTTAGCTTGGAGAAAAGGAGACTGAGGGGTGACCTCATCAATGTTTACAAATATGTAAGGGGTGACTGTCAGGGAGATGGAATTAGGCTTTTCTCAGTGATGACCAGTGATAGGACAAGGGGTAATGGGTGCAAATTGGAGCATAGGAGGTTCAAGGTGAATATCTGGAAAAAAATTTTTCATGTGAGAGTGACAGAGCACTGGAACAGGCTGCCCAGGGAGGTTGTGGAGTCTCCTTCAACTGGAGACATTCAAAACCCACCTGGATGAGTTCCTATGTGATGTACTCTAGGTGACCCTGCTCTGGCAGGGGGGTTGGACTAGATGATCTTTCGAGGTCCCTTCCAACCCCTATGATTCTGTGATTCTATGATTGATTCTATGAAACCATTATTTTCTTGTTCTTTCTTCTATTTCAACTGGACAGAATCTCTTTACAGATTATTTTTGATGAGTAAAACCTAAAATAGATCTCTAATATGCTTTATGAAATAAACAGTTTCAACTTCACCCTTGAAAGCAGAAACACCACTATTTAACTGCATTTGACATGATTTAGTCACTTCTAAAAATATCTCCTGTAGATATCTCACTTTTTTCTTACTTCAAAACACCCAGAGCTTCCACTTAGTCTTTTCATTTTTACCACCATCTCTCCAGCACCACAGTCTCAGGTGAACATAAAATATAGTACCATCTTTTCCAAATATCTCCACACATTTAATTTTTTTAACTGTTGATTAATCTCAAGTCTTATGGTAGAAATAATTGAAAACATCCTTCCTGAATAAGATGACAAATATCTATGTTACAATAAACTCATTCATCTCTAATTTCATGCTTGCCCTTTCCATACAGCACCTCAGCCTTCCCTGAATTTACTGATCACATCCACACTATGCCAGGTAAAGGTCGTTTTACAGGTTTGTGTCAGTCTTCTTTTAAAGGGGATTCTGCTCACAGCTGCTTCACTTTACTCTTAAAATCCAACATCTGCAGCCTTGATGTTGTTTCTTTGTCCTGTTTCTCTTCCCCTCTTTGGCATAATTTTCAAAGCGTTTCACTGCAGAACTTGATGTCAGAACCACCTTAGAATCTGTAGGTATTCTGCAGGGGGCAATAGCAGTAGGGGTCAGATCTTTTAATCCTAACATTAGTACTCTAACCATCAGAAATACAAAATATTAATGAATGTAGATAACAAAGTTAAAATGTTTATTATAATTGTTATGTCCATCTCAAACATGCCCTCTTCTCCAATGACACAGGTGATTGATAGTTGGCTTAACAATCAGCTACAAATTCTATTCCAATCTATTGGTATGATAAAGATTTCTTTCTGTCAGGACTTTCAGCCCAGCAGGTACCAGTATAGTATACACTGAAAATTCTCCTTCTGCCTGTGTCATATTTAACAAAAGCCTTAAAGCAAGATCTTGGGAGTATCCTGACCTTTAACAATCACATGACAAATGCTATCCAATTTTAAAAGGCTCTCTATGAAGAACTATTTACTCTTGGTGTTACATGCTGATCCACATATGGTAGGAGTAATTTCTGTCCTGAAGAATAAGAATTTATAATTTTAGTATGTCATTGTATTCAGCTGACATACTTAACAGAAAAGGTTGTACATGATCAGGGTGGAAAACAGTGGTTTTAAAATTTTACTCCATGTACATTGCAATGCATATGCTTCTCCACACATGTGAAGGACATTTATTGGATTGCTGACAGTTATATTCTGGGGGACAATGTTGGTGTTGTTGAAAATAAACATACAGAAGTTGAACAAAAGCATAGTTTTTTCTGGTGAAGTCAGAGAACAATGCGAAGAAGGGCATAAACTTCAACAGAACATGAACTGGCTCCCTTGATTTCAAGCATCAAATGAGGTTTTTTAGTTAAGTATACTTTCACATAAAAGATCTACTACATTATGCACTGAAGACTCTTCATAATAAAGCATAGTAGCTATATATTATTATTATAACAATGCTGAAATGCCTAACTCTGGGCATAAAAAGAAAAAGAAAGATGCTGGGAAATTTGTTTTGCTATTTAAACAAAACATTTTCTGATACCAGAAGAGACATATATCATGTGGCAAATACATATAAGCAATTCATTTGCTAAGAAGATTTATATTTAACATCTAAATATATTACTCGATGGGGAGCAGAGAAGAAAGGTCATAATTCATTTAGGTAAAATGAGGGAGGGAGAATTCATCTGATTAAAACATTAGCATATAAATATGATAGGAATCCTGAACCTCATTGCTTTCCAAAACCAACCACAAGTTCTTGGGGGTATAAGTCATCCCTGGTAGACCTATACCATCCGATATCAAATAGCATTGATTCAACAGCAGGAAGGAAATTACACCAACTTTGAGAAAGGACAGCTTTACCATAAGTCTCTTCAAAACTTTGTGATACAACACTGGAATGCATCATAAATTCCAGAAGCTGTTAAATATATTGCCTGGGAAGAGGAATGTACAAATACACAACCAAAGTACAATTGAATTACAAAAGCTTTGTAAGTTACTGCTTTCCATCTAAATCACCGCAACTGACTGAGCAGGCTTTTAGCAGTGTAAACCTCACTAAAGATTCCTTCAGCAAATAAATTTCAATTCACCATTGCCATAACATGGAGTTTGTCCAAAGGCAGCAACAGCAGCTCAGCTGAACAAGAGAACATAGGAATACAACATAATCTGGTCACATGCAACTGCAAGCCCACTTCCTGAAGGACATTTAGGACATTTGCTATGAAGCAAAGCAAAAAATATTTCAATTCCTCCTGATATTATAACTCTATAAAGGAAAATTTGCTTACTAAAATTTGCTCACCAAAATCCATCTTGTACTTTATATCCAGTTGATTACAACAGATTCAACTGAAAACACAGTATATAATTGGTATCTATAAATCTCTGAAAATAAAACCTTGGTATTATCTCAGTATTCCTTTGTTTCACAAAAGTAAATTTACTGTTGCTAAAGGAGGCTGGATAGAAACCATAATATTTTCTTTAAGAGTTCAGAAACAAATTCAGTCTCAACCTTTATTATCTCATATATCTGCAATGAGCAAACTCATCCAATGACTTCTGAATCCTGCTTCCTAAGAAGAGATTAGGCATCCTAATGATCCTCACATGCAGAAATAAACTGTTTAATTTCTTTATCCACTGTTTTCCAGCTTTCAGAGTCATCCAACAAAACAAACAAGCAAAAACTCCATCTGATATAACTAAACCTCCCCATAAATCCACTCCCACAATTGCCTTAATTTAGAGATAAAGAAATAATTGCACTGTATGATTACAGATCCAGAGATTAAAATGAACTCAATGAATAAACAAGTTGTAGTTTGCTACATGATGCAGGCCAGTTCGTCTTCTGCTTAAGGATATAATCTATCATAAACTGAAGATACATTAACAGGAAATGAGAAGTAATCAATGTTTTACTTCATGTAAGAAGAAACCAGTAACAGAAACACACTGCCTTGGCTGTTGCTGGTTAAGGATACTGCCAATACAATAAAGCAAATTAGAGAACCTGGGCTGATGCTACTGCAAATAAAGCAAGAGTGCCAAGACAGAAATGGGCAAAGACACCGAGTCAGAAATTCAGTGCAACTACTCAGACAGCAACACTTAAACTCAAAATTAAAACTAGGTAGCTGGAATGTAAATGTAGTACTCATTTCATAGTGTTATTTGTTAATAAACATAATAACGCAAATGGAAACACTACTGAACAGCTTTGCAGAAGGGTTCAGAATGGCCATGCAGGAATCCTCCACATGCACTGCAAAAACCAAGGTTTGGCAAAAGAGGTTGGTCAGCAGAAACTCAACTCACTGTTTGTAGGGTTCAATAGGAGTACATGAGAGTAACCCAAAAAAGGTGGAAAATCCAGCCTAAAAAAATTAACAACACGCTTTTACCATTGACTGCGATTTCACTTATATTCAGTCACAGTTTATACAAAACAGGCATTGTCTTTGCTGTTTATTATTTTAATATAGATGGGAAGAAGCTTGAGGAAATAGAAACCTCAGCACTGCAGTGAGCAGGACATACTTCAGTGTGCCCAGAGGAACAGAAATGCTTACTACTAACTAGTACTTAGAGCCTATTCCATATCAGAGGTCTGTCCCTGGAAATAGGCTCAACTTTATCCTCAATCCATTGTACACTGCTTCAAACCAGCTCTTACTGATTAAATTATTGCAGAACATCATAGTAAGTTTCCTTCTTGCATTAAAATAAAAATAAGTCATATTTCATTTTCCTCTCCTTTATGTTGATAACATTTTTCTTCAGAAATTATTATTTTAATTAATTTATTCAGAAATTTTGAGCAGGACAGCCTCTACAAGCTAGGGATTTTTATTTAAAATACTTGATAGAACTGGAACAAGTAACAGGAATAAGTTTCTGAAAACTACACTTCCAACATAATATGACAACCACAGACACGAATAAAGATGGAGCCAAACCTCACCTCTGAGAGTTTGAGAAGGCCATCGGTTCTCAACAGGATTGTTGTGGAAAACCATAATTTCCAATGACCTCAATACTTAATATTAATGCTTAATTTCCACCTTATTTGGGAGGATTTTACAACTAAAACAAAGTCTGCCCTATTACACTATGTAATCCCCTTCAAGTAAATTATTATCTCCATAATTTAAAAATTATGTCAGAGCACAAAGAATAATTCATTCACGAGAATTACAGCAGCAAGTCTTCATCACTAAAGACGATTAATACCCTAAATGTAAAAAAATATTTAAATTTATAAAATAAAATGTATTGCTGTAAAGACCAGTTATAGATATGCACACCATTTTTTATGTTTAGCTAAGGAAATATTCAACAATGGCTATAACTGAATCATATGCTCACAAATCTGACCAAACACCCAAGGTACTTACAAGACTCTTGTTTTAGTCACTGCTTGTCAGTACCAGACATCCTAAAGATCTAGAGTCTGAAGAGAAGTTCATCTGTTAAGCTTCTTTGAGCAAGCAGATCAGAACAGAGAGTTTCAAGGAAGGCAGTGAGAATGCTAAAAGGTTTGGAAAAAACAGAAAAATTCAAATATTCGGCTTTTTTTTTTTCATGTAGATGAGAGGGACTCAGAAGACAACATGAGATGAATTGTCCTAATGTAAAAGGCTCTTACTGAGAGGGAGTTTGATGAATTATTCTCTGTGTCTTCTGGGGAGAAGACAAGACATAATTGACTTAATTTTCAGTGAAAAGGACTTAGATTGGGAAAAACTCTATACATCAAAAGGTAATTATAATGGAACAGGAGGCTAAGTGAGGTTATGGAAACCCTATCATTCTTTATAGGCACAGATTAGGCAGATATCTGTCAGGCATTATGGGGGTATACCTCACCCTCTCAAGAGTTGCTGTTCCTAAACTTTTTAGGCCAAGAAAGACTTTTTATACATAATAGACTGCAGTTTGTCTCTAGGCCTGCAATATGACCCTTCATAAGGCATTTTGAAATTGAGACTGTATCAAAGAAGGGTGACCTCATGGACCTCCTCCCTGGGCCTTGCAGGCCCCTTTTTGCAATCTGCACACGCTGGAGGAAAAAAAAGGAAGAAGAAGAAAAAAGAAGATCCCACAGATTTAAAAATAGCAACTGATTGATTCTGCTGATGTCTTTGGCTTCCTCCTTCTCTATCTATAGCCTGTGGTGTTTTGCCTCTATATGTGGGCAGATCACAGCCTCCTCCGGTTCTGCCCTGCTCTCTGGAGTGATGGCTGCAGAAGGGCTCCAGGCTCTCTATTCTTACTCTGCACACTTCCAGCAGAGGAAAGGTAACATGTAAGATAGGAACTTGTATTTTGCTCAGGTCATGCAAAGCCTCAGGTCCTTTGATCATCCTACTAATATGCTACTAAGTACTTTGAAACTAATGTCCACATTCCTGACCCATTTCACTGCATTCCCTTGGCAATAGGCAGGAGCCCTCCCCTTAGTGACAGCCAACACTTGCACAACTTCTCTCTTTCAGTCCTGCTCAGCCACATTAAGATAAGGTACTTAGCTCTGTCTGGAAAAAGAAATGTCATAGAAAAAGAATCCACAGGATTTCCTCATGCCTTTAATGAGTAGTTAAGCATTTAATGGTTTGAAGTGAAATTAAACTGGCTGGTTGTTCTTCAAAACCTTAGTCCCTAATATTACTTCTTAACTGAACACTACAGACATACTAATGAAGTTATGATCCCATCACATCTACTGAGTGTCCCAATATCAGACTACATAGGGCCATTGATGAGTCATAGCATGACGAGAATTTGTATTGCCTGCATGTAAGTAGTGAAAATCTACCTCGACTTTAGTAAAGCTTTTGACACAGCTTCCCACAGCATTCTCTTGGAGACACTGGCTTCTCATAACTTGGACGGGTATGCACTTCACTGGGTAAAAACCTGGCTGGCTGGGCCTAAAGAGTTATGGTGAATGGAGTTAAATCCAGTTGGTGGCCAGTCACAGATGGTTTTCCCCAGGGCTTATTACTGGAGCCAGTTCTGTTTAATATCTTTATCAATGATCTGGACAACAGACCCAGTGTATTCTCAATAAGTCTGCAGATGACATCAATTTGAATGGAAGAGCTGATGTCCCTGAGGGTAGCAAGGCTCTACAGATGGATTTAGACACACTAGATCAATGGGGCAAGGCAATTGTACAAGATTTAAGTGCCAAGTCCTGCCCTTGGGTCAAACCAACCCCATGCAACACTACAGGCTTGGGGCAGAGTGGCTGGAAAGCTGCCTAGCAGAAAAGGACCTGGGGGTGCTGGTTGACAGCAGCTGAGTACAAGCCAGCAGTGGGCCCAGGTGGCCAACAGCATCCTGGCCTGGATCAGAAATAGTGTGGCCTGCAGGACTAGGGAAGCAACTGTCCTCCTGTACTCAGCAGTGATGAGTGTCACAAAACAAACAAAAAGCAACCACAGCCTGAAGCTCCCATCCAACTGGAAATTCTAAGTCAAATGTATAGGCCACAATTTATCTTGATATGCAGCAAGGAAAGGTATAAAACCCCCTTTAAATAACAGCACAGTGAATAATGATACACATGGGACTGCAAAGTGATGATATGCAGGGATGGTAAAATTAAAAAATTAAGTCATATTCTTAATTTAGGTGCTATAATCCACATACATTGCTAAAATTGTATAAAAGAAGGATTGCAGTTTTTCATGCTTAGATAAAAATGACTAAAATCTACTTCACTTTACCTGAAGGAGGCCATGTTCATGATGCACCTTTAGAGCTATTTGTAAGAACCGGGATTTGCATTTACATCTTTGCTAATAATTACAGCCACATACTGACCCTTCCACATGTTATCTCTCATCTGATTACTGCTGTCCACCCACTGAATTCTAGTACTGCCAAAAACATCTCATAAGCAAGGACACTGGAACTGGAAGGCACTGTAAAAGCATATGACAATCTTAAACGCTGCTGGGTCTTTGAGATGCCCATCCAAAATAGGGGTGGAAAAAGAACAGAATAAGAGAAAGCCACAGGTTATGGTTCAGCATTTAACTCACTCCTAAAGAATTCTTCACTGTCATTCTGAGTGACAAGTGGGTGCAGTTTTCATAATCACAAGCAAAAACTGAAGCTGAGAAAATAGATGTGTGACTTCAAACCTACATAAGGAACATCCTGACATTTAAATCCAATTACCCTTTTTCCTTCCTGATGAAAATATGATATCAACTTGCGGGAAATTCTACTAGACAAATATATCATTCTCAAGCTCCTATGAGCTTTTCAGCACCACTTTTGATATTACACATTGCATTTGTTATCAGTCATTTTTACAAAATAAAGGGTTACAACTGTGTAAGCAATTGATACACAATGCCAGCAAGTCCATAAAAAAATGTGTTTGGAAAGTGTTCCTAGAAAAATTATCTTCCCCCTAGTTGCAATCATTAATTGCAAAACTGGAATAAACTCCAAGCTTAGACAGACTACTGTTTTTTTTGTAATAAATTATTGTCAGTCACTCAAAGCACCCTTAATATCATACTGTTCCCCAAGCTCTTAAATTACAGGCTGAATTTAATTTATCAGTCTGCTGTATGTGAAAAAAGGATTAATTAAACTCATTCCAGTATTACAGTAAGGCTCTATTTCTCTTAGTACTGAAGAATAATTGACTCCAAGTGAATTGGAAAGTGGGTAAGTAATTGTAGTTATTATTCTGATGTAAATATTAGTTCTCTTTTGACAATTCAAAAGATTTAGTAGAAGCACTTTAGCGATGAGACAGATCATTACCCTGGCTAGGAAGAAGAGACAGCATAGGGAAAGTGAAATTACAATAAGTAGTTTATATACCTAAAAATACCCCTATCGTATTTTCTCATAGTTACGTATCTTACAGTACATTTTCATTAACTGTTGCTACTGATTTATTGCAGTAAGGATCCTACAGGAAAGTCACTGCATTATATCCTATTACTTTGGAAAGAAGTCAGAAGTAATATGAGTTTTCATACTGGAAGAGGAATTAATGGGAAGCTTGTCTCTGAGCCAGTCATGATACTGCCAGTGCTATAAAATTCAAATCAACTGATTGCCATTATGAATGGCTAATTGTGACCAAAAAAATCATACCAGACAGACATACTAAACAGCAAGAAATCACCTTTTAATTGGACAATATGACTAGCTCAGAAGAGAAACTGCAGCATCTTCAGAATAAGGAAAATGTTTGTGCTTTAAGAATTGCGGGTAAATAAAGATCACTGAAGCCATTTTCTAAATATAGCATTCTTCTAACATCTATCTAGAGAATAAGGCCACACAAAGGCAAAATTAGCAGCCTAAAATTTAGCTTCCAAGTCTCAATTTTAATTTTGGGATAGGTAGACTGATCTCAGCAATTCTTTGACTACTGAAATTTATATATATATTTTTAATATTCTTGTAAAGCAAAACCTGAAAAAAATTAACTACAGTTCAAGTCTCTGAATCTCTTTTTTCAGATTTTGCTTTTCTCTTTTTACTTTTTAAGTTCTCTGCAGTTTTGATTCTCAACCTCTCAACAGAACATCACAAGAGAACTTCAAAGCTGTTTTAGCAATCTGGCTTCTTGAGCAGTGATTGACTTCTAGCTTCGATCCCCAAGATGACCTAGGACCTGGTTGTTCCAACTGAATTGCCGGCAAAAGTTCTGGACTTCTAGGTTATTAGCATGAAGAAGCAGTTTAAACAGGCTTTGCTCATTATTGCTTGCTGCGTATTCTTTTTCCAGGTTAAAATGAGCTGTTTACCTGACACTAGTAAGAATAAATAGGTGAACACAAATTAGTATACAGAAGTGGATAATTACCGTATTTCCAGCTATATTTTCAAGACCATTAGTATCAAGGAGGTTTAGCATTTCCTCCTTACAGTTTTGTTATTAAGTACTGCAGTTTGTAGATACTAAAACACTCTGCAACCAGCTAATTAAGTTTGTTCATACTTTGTTGTACACATTAGGTTGCAGATCAATGTGGCCATTGAAGCAAAGTGATTCTTTAAATTAGAAACAATTGTGTCTGTAATTTAGGTTTTGCAGTTTTTGCCACTATCCTCTGCCTGATTTGACCAATTAATTGTTTCAAATAGGTACTCAGGTGCAGCAGTCACAAGATATTTAAAAACTTAGCTGGAGAAAATAAAAATAACTGTTGTCATTACTTAGTTAATTCCCCCAAAATATGGAATTCAGCAAAAAGATAAATAAAAATAGATTACAAAGAAAAAGTGATCAGATTATTGATAAAACTGCTGTAAAACAAATAAGCCGTAACATTAAGGAGTGATCATTTACAGTCCATGGTAAGTTCAATACCTTAAGTAAACCTTTCAAAAGGTCTTTTAAAAAGCTATAAAACTCCACTTATTTGACAAAGGAGAAGTATCTACTTGCAAGTACAAACCAGAGGATTGGACTAATTTCACAAACTTGTACCTAGGATCAAGAGGTTTATATAAACTTGTAGCATTCCGTTGGAAATTAAGGGCCATTCTTATTATTAAGAACAAGGGGGGAAAAAGCGCAAATGCATAGCAATCCCAGAGAAACATATACCAAAGCTGGACTGAAAAATAACATTAGGCAAATAAAGTCTATAAATATCTAAAGAGCAAATTTAAGGAGGAGGGAGTCAGGCTCTTTTCAGTTGTGCCCAGCAACAGAACCTAGAATCAGATTTTTTATGAACCCAGAATCAAGCATTTATTCACTGGAAGTAGGTATAAGATAATTCTTATTATTTAAATAAGTAATAATTAAATTAAAGCAATATATGCATCCAATTTTTAATTCAAATTTAGAAAAGCACTCACTAGCTTCAGTAGAATTCCTATCTAGCCCATTCGATTAAACTCTATGAATAGTTACGGTCTTGATTATGTATAACACAGTAGTAACCATTGATGCTTAAATTGTACATAAAGTTTCAATTGCAAACTATTAAAAACTTAGACATTTTAATTATCTTAAATTTTAGCATAACAGGTAACAACTAGATCCTACATCTACTTACTCCTATTCCTTTCTGTGCTTTAAGTTGTGAATGCTTCCCTAACAGGAGTCTCCTGTGCCTGTGTGCAAGTGCAGGTGGTACCCAGTTGATTAAAGTGCATCTTTTTGCCTGCTATTACATACACTATAATCAATTACCAACACCAGATTAACAGAGGGTGCAGCCAAGATTGCACAGCATGTTTCAAATCTGGTGTTACATTAATGACATAGTTAAGGTTAATCACATTGTTTAAAATTTTCATTGCATAAAGGATTCAGGAGAGTATTTTAGACTGCAATCAAAAGCAAAGGTTTAACAATGCCTGGCAGGCTTGCTTCTTTTGTAGTTACATTTTGTGATCTTCACTCTAGTGATACCTCATTACCTAAACAGGCAGCACTGCCAACTTTGTAATTCATCAAGCTCGTGCTTATTGCAGTCTTTTCATCTAATTGTTGTGTACGTGCATAGGAGAGAGAAGAGTTGTATTCAGCTTTCAGTTTTTCCTCTTGTCCCCTTTTCTTGTGTCACAGTTGACTGACACATTCTCAACTTTGCCTCCAAAGCAGCCCATCACACCCTCCTCATTTCATGTTATACTCTTCTCCTACTATCTTTAATAACATAACAGTATTATAGACTGCACTTAGTCCAAACCAGAAAGAAAGCACCCTTCTTTCTTTTGCCCTCAGAAAGATGCAAGCAAAAAAATACTAGAACAATGACTCATTTAGATACCGGTTTCAAAGCACAATTTTGTACGTGCCTTTTAAAAATTGAATGCCAGAATCCTGCCAGGAACTGAAGGGCATCATTCCCTAGGGTTCAGGAAGGCCAATCTACCTTTACAAAAATCATTTCATTATTCCTTAGCACATACCTGAACTGGTCAAGTCAGGATTTCAAATGAGTTCCTAGCTCAGCAGGCACTGCTCACTTCAAAAGAGTGCTGCTCTCAAGAAATGTAAAGGGAAAGGCACCTAATCACAGTTTAGCGATTGAGAGGGTCACAGATGCTATGAAAAACATTCTCTGTTGCATGCCCAGTGTTTAGTGGTAAGCTAAAATGTATTGCTTTGTAAACTAAGAAAGTCCATATTGTGTTCTTTCAAATCACGCTCCCTTTCAACTTTTTGGTTTTTAAAATTTCCTAATATTCAATGTTGCAACATTCAAAGAAAGCCTGAGATTGCCTTAAGCAAGTGGAAAACACCAGAACACTGCATGTGAACAGTTAATGCTATTTCACCAGTAAGTGAGGAATATTTTACTGAGTGTTTTCACCTAGACTCCTATATATCCTAAAATAAATTTCTTCCCATGTTCTCCATTCGTCACCAGTCCAAATACTGAAATAATATTCTTTAAGTATAGTCCTGTTTATGGATACTACATCAATTATGATCACATTAAAATCCTGCTGTGTTGTCTGCTCTTACACACAAAACTAAATTTTCTCAGAACTTCAAGCAGCCCAATGCATGCAAGCCATTTACACTCACATAAAATATGCCTTGATTGAACTGCTTTCTAGTTATTCTTTGAAAAAACTTTACATGAAAATGGTGCATTCTTAATTGCTATGAAAAAAATTTGTTTCAAGAACTGCCAGAGGGCAATGTGTAAAATTTTTGTATGTGATCAAGAATCAACATGGAAACAAAGTTTACACTCACATTAAATAAACCATGCAGCCTTAAACCACAAGATGGATAAAGATTATTTCTCAGGTAAGAAAGTGTTACATGCATGGCAAAATAACGTGCAGCATGACAAAGTTACAAAATGCCTTCAGATCAATTCTACGTGCATGTCTGCTGCTATAAATCAGGAATTACATTGCTGAACATAAACCAGAATAGCACTGCTTAACATTACGTGTAACATTAATGCACAAAGTCTGCCTTAATGAAGTTAGTGTCATCCATTGCTGGTTTTGATGAGGCCCAAGAGAAAAAATGGGTCCTGTGACTTATTTTGATTTTAAATGAACCTTGTTAAAAATCACAATCAGAAGCAAGGCTTTTGTGCTTGTTTACACTTTTTTTCAACTGTGAGTTACAACAATGTAAATTAAATATGTATGTATGTTACATATCATATCTGAACAAATTGTATTTTCATTAACGGATAAATTCACTTAAGATTCAAAAAGACAATTTAGCTGGATATAGGACATTAAAAGACCACTGAGGACCCTTCTTCAGGAGCTCTGTTTTATGATCTTTTCTTAGTGAAGTACAGGATAACGTTTCCATCCCCTCCAGGCTGATATGAAAAATTACAGGTGGTGTTGGAAGACTGTCAACACCTGACAGCACTAGACTGAATCCTCATAAATGGCCACAGTAGTAATTAACCAAGTTATAGTACCTTCAGATTCAGGAAATTCAAGTTAAAAGCTCTATCAGAGTGAACTTACAGGATTTTAATTTTTTTTTTATGTGACAACTGGGACCCTGGTTAGGGATATAAACACAGTTATCTCCTACAATTTTCCATGAACTTACAGGAATTATGCATTATTCTGTCTCAGAAATCCTTCTGAATAACTTTTATAAAATGTTGGAATCTTCAGGTTCTTACGCTGTTTTTTAAGCCTTTCTCTGAATTATTCAGAGAAGAGACTGGAGAATCCAAAATGAAACACGCTTAATTGCATTATAAAGATACAATGCAAAGTTCAGACCCATAACTGAACTTTACAAAACTGGTGGGAAGGCAAAGGGCTATATGAAATTCCTGGTGATCCAGAGAAAGGAAATCCTCAGAGGAGGATTCCAGTCTATTTATAGTTGGTTACCACAATCAGGCATAGATCAGGCTTACAGACATGGCTGTTTGCACACTGTACAGTCCTGTTTGACTATCAGGGCTGCAGAGAAGAATAACAAGGCTTCTTCATGAACACTCTAATTTGAAGTTGCTTCTTTTTTTCTCTCACACATTAAGTCTTCCAAAAGTAAAGCAAAAGTTTTTTTTAAGAAAAATTCCTATACAAGTCTTGTTAGTTGCGTGGTCCAGTTTCTTAATATTGTTAGTGCTTTGAAGATTCCCTTCGTGAGGCTGTCATGTGTAAGGAACTGCTGCTCCTCTCGTGCTGGCAACATATAATGTGGTTCATTATTGCCCCAAAAAGGTTGTTTGAAACTGGCACAAAACAGCAGCTCTGTACCTTATCTAGGGCTCATGCAAACGGGGAGGCAAGCTGATAAAGGGGTCAGGAATCGTGTGAAGAAGGGCATGAAGATCAGAGGGTAAAAAGCTGATCAGCTGTTAATATAAAAGTAGATCTGAAATGTGGAAGCAGTTGTTTTAGGAAGCAAGTGAGACTTAAAACAGGCACACAATAATGCTATTGAGTATAGAAAGTTCTTTGAAAAAACCCTACTTTTTTAAAAGAGAGTTGCATGCAATAGAAAGAACTAAAAAGGGAAATGGGGCTGTTATGGGAGAAAGACTTCAGAAATTGCAAAAGGCATCTGAGCAAAGAGAAAGCCACAGGAAAAGATCCAAAGGTGCAATGCATGTAACATGAGCTGCCCAGCATTTGCAATGTCACAGTATTGATGTTTGGTGTCCTGGAGTTTTTCCCTTTAACCTGAATCAATTGAACCTCAAATAGCTAAGCTTTGGCTCTGCAGAACATGGCTTTATGCACTACTTATAGACAAAATTCTTGCAGAAATGGAACAGCAGACTGTAACTTATACCATGACCACACTGAAATATGTAAGGAAGCACAGCTTCAGAGCAATCCCCTCTTAAAGGCTAGAATTCAACATACATTTTTCTTTAGAATACCTCTATTCACCTGTTCCTTCCAACACCCACCATCTCCTTAAGCCCAGTCATATCTTGTAGCTCTACTCAAAAATACTGTTGAAAGAAATTCAGAAAAACTGTAATTAATTCGGGAATAATTGAAAATGCAACAGAGACCTTAATGTTTCCAAAGGAAGGTAAAGTGTTTTACTGTGGAACTGTGAAAGGCAGCACTAAGCAGTACAAAATATGAACATAGTAGAAATGTGATGACCTGCAAAACTACAAAGGTGTCACAGAATCACAGAAAACTTCAGATCAGTAGGGCATCTCTGGAGGTCTCCAGTACAACCTCCTGCTCAAAGCAGAGGAGGTTTCAAAGTTAAATGAGGTTGTCCTGGCCTACCATACCTCCATGAGAGATTACCACAAAGATTAAGCGAGTATTTCTAGGAGTCAATTTTCTTCTGTTGTCTCTGTCAAATCAGAAATAACCATCTCTGAATTCTGCAAAGCAACCTCACACAGAGAAAAATCAAGAGTTCACTGTTAGCAGGGCAAATGCATTCATTCTGTCTAGATGATGCTTCATATGAATGAAGCAATAGCCTCGATCTGGTCAATGGCATATGGTCCTGGGATTAAAAACTGTGGGTTGCAACAACAGTAAATGGAAGCTATTATAGCACTTACTGCTATGAACTCATTCAAAGCTAGTTCAAGAGAACTGAAAATTGCATTATATTGCATTTATATTTGGAAGAAGAAAGTGAAGTGCTTCTGACCCCAATAGTTAAGTTTTGTAGAAACTGGTTCTCTCACAGATAATGGATTCATTTCTGTTGTATAAAGCAATGTCCTCATAACATTATTTCAGTGGAAGAACAAAGGAAGAAGCTTTAGCCCCAGTACCATCAAAATCCTAGTGATATTAATAGGCTAAGACTGACTTCAGTATCTGAATGTGCTAGTGAGCCATACACAGTGAACCAACACTTAAGCTCAGCACCGGACTCCCAGAAACACAGAAATAGCACAGACTGCTGTTTGCAACTTTTGTGAGACAGTCACTATTTCCTTGGAAAAGATGTTAAAAATAGGTCTTATTGAACACAGCAGAAGTTGCAAGAGAGCTCTTTTGTCTCCAGTTTTACTGAGACTTCCATTAAATGATACTGTCATGCATTCATTGTACTGTTAAATATCAGGCTACTGCTGTGCTGTGTCTAAAGGCCACTAATGCATATACTGGCAAATAAGCACTAGATCATTGTCCATGCTGAAGACAACAAAGAGAACTACAATGCTGAGGAAGACAAAGAGAGAACTACAGTCTTGATCAAAACTGTATTAAACTTCTATTTACCATTGTTTTTATAAGCAATGAAAGTCAGATATGGAAGTACAGTGACTTCTGCTACATAGTCAGAATATCTGACAATCCAGTGTTGCTTTATGAACAAGTCCAAAGAACCAGGGTTCAAGGGTTGCTAAGAGGAACCTGAACATTTCTCTGAATTTTCTTCACATCCAGTGATTGTGACTGTTTAATAGAGAAGTACACATTACAAATCAGTTTCAGTGTTGCCATGATATTTTTACACGGATTTGCCCTTTTGCCACTGAAGTTCACTGTTCCGCTCTCAGTCCTCTGACCTGTGTCTTTGTCCCTTTACTCCAGGAGTTAACACAGCCTCTCTGCAATATCTATTGCAGGCAGCACAACTGAGCTCCCCAATTGCCTTAGCTTGTGATAAGAAATAATTCCTCTCTTCTACCGCCTGGGACCAGACAGGTCAATCTGGCTTCCACAGTAAACTCCAGGTTAGGAAAGAAGCCAACAGCTGTGCTCAGATACACAGTAGTTGAACATGCAAGTTGTAACATCTTCGTAAGAGACTCATCTCGTTGCTGGAAGTCCCTTATGAAAAACTGTCGTGAAGGAAAAATGCAAACTGAACCTGAGGGGACAGAAGAGCTAAAGGAAGAGGTTTTAGAGACATGCCTCTCTTGCAACCAAAGAGATGAGAGTCTGTCAGAGGCCCTGCTAAGAGATCCACATAATTCCTAATTGCAGCTGTTCATCAGGAATTAGACATCCCAGTATCTGTCATGTGTAGCTCATCCTTTAAGTATCCTCATTCATCCTGTGGTCTGTGATGGGGCAGATACCAGCAAAGAGCCACTAGGGAAGACTTCTGCTCTGAAGAGGGAGAGACCAAACAAGCTGTCTTTTCTTCCCAGGCTACCATGCTATATTAGTTCTCTCAAATTTAAAGTGTTTTTGGTTAGATAAAGCAGCGCTACAATCTGCTGTTGCTCAGTCCTCAATGTTTCTGAAAGACATCACAGATGAGTATAGTTTAGGCTGTCAGAATTGCCACTTTCCTACATGTTTTGTTTAATGCAGATTTATTAATCCCCACTAACAGTGAAGTTAACACATTTTGTTATAGTGAAAAAAAGGAAAGGGATACTGGAAGCCTTTCAAGCTCTTACAAAGGCTACTAAACATAGGACAAGAATATGAAAACACTTATTTCACAATCCCTAAAAAGAATTAAACTATTTCTAATGTGAAACATTAAACTCATTATTTAAAAGTCAATGTGGAAGAAATATCTGCCTAAGGCAAAATTTTATAAATAGACACACTTAAAAACATTTTAATATGAACCCATGGCTCTCTTTACAGAAAGAATTGCATCATGGACCCACCCTTGTTCCCAGCACAAAGGCTGAGGAGACTGGCTGTGGGCTAGGATGGTGCCCCAGGCTGTGGGACAGGACAATAGAGTCCTCTGCTGTTGTTCAACATCTGCCACCTCTCCTTAGATCTATTTCCCTTTCACAGCTCTGCCAAAGGCTGACCAGCAGTGGAGAAAAATGTCTGCCTGTGTCCCACCTTTCCTTCAGAAATATCACAAATACACACAAACACTTCAGAGCAGCAAAGGTGTAACACTGGGCTCTTTAGCACTTGTGGTTTGCAGACCTCCTGGCTGCACTTTGCTACACGCCACTCCCACACTGATCACAGCAGAACTGTGCCAGTCTGTCTGAAGAGAGGAGTTTGTCCTTATCAAGCTTCATTAGCAGAGCATCATTTTTCAGTTAGATTTAAGGCTTAGACTACTTCAACTTGGACAAAACGAACCTGGTCAGTGTAACAGCAAAGCTCAAATTGCTTTGTTAGGCTCACAAACACTAGATTTCATTCAAGTCTATTATGGTTCCTAAGACTTATTGAAATCTTCCCAAATACATCACCACTCTCAATCACACCCAAGCAATGAGACACTACAGCTTTTTCATAACTCTGCTGCTGGCTGACAGGGGTTTCTCTTCCACTGTATTAATTCTTTGTGTTGAAGCTACAGAACAAGCCTCTTACAGCAGTCAAATGTAGAGAACCTGATCCTCCTCATTTTCCTCACATATACTTCCAATTTGCTGAACTGCAACAGATAATATACTGGAAAATCACAGTGCTGCATGTAACAAGTGTGGCCTTGCTGTTCCATATTTTAATTGAAATGCAAATCTAGTGGAAGTGAGGGTGTCTACTCTCATGCACTTTAGGACTCATTTCTGTTTATGCAGAGTAGATATAAAAACACTACCACGTTGCTCTGACAGCATCATGTGTCTCTGCGTAGGCATCACTGTCATGCAAAGAAGAAAGAAGGAATCAAGCCCAGAAAACCACTGTTGTCATTTGAGACTTGGCAAATGCCAAAAGGTCTTGGAGAAAGACAAGACCTTTAACCATTCAGAAGATACAGAATGTGGAAACCCTCCTGCACAAGCCATAGAAGCTTTAATTCTGCTCTGCCATTCTTTTCCTAATTTCAGTGCAGACTATGAATATACTCTACTGAACAAGCAAGCAAAGGGAAATACTATATGGTTGTTCAAAGTTAAGTCAAGAATCCTGTAGCAAAAACAGGAATAAAATCCCAATGATGGATGAGCTTTCCTGTCTTAACCTCACACTTGGAAGGAAAAGGCATGATTTTCTTCTGACCCTCAGTGCTATGAACCCTAGCCCATTGTGCTTTATGATCAGACCTCGTAGCTTGAAAAAAACAATTAAAAACAATTGAAGTTTTGAGTCCTTTTTCCCCAATAAAGCACAGTCAAAGCATATTGCAAGTCTACATTTATTAACCTTCTTTAAAATAATTCAAAATAATTTAATTACAAGAACTAGGTTTACTTCTGTCTTCAGCAGTTGCAAAATGCAGCTATACTGTAAAATAAATTCTTTAATTTGTTTTTGGAGTTTAATAATGATCTATCATTCCCCATTTCAGGGGCATTTGGACACTACCATGCTTTGTAACAGTAATAACATGATGTTCATGAGTATGCAAATCTATACCATCTGACAAGCTCCTGTTCTCTTCCATGAGCTCCTTTGTTGTTGAGGCCTCATGAATTTCATTATGAGACTAGATTATTATCAAACAGTAGGAAGGGTGGGTGGGGAATAGAGAGAATGATGTAGAAATTATAATCTCTCAGTTTAATAACCCAGATTCATATTGCAGTTTGTTCTTGCACCAGATGCTGCTGAGAGAAAAGGGAGCAGAAGGGAGGAAATTCTTACAAAACTGCTTCTGCACAGTAACTTTTCCAGCAGATGCCACTGGGAGGAGTGGACTGGAGGGAGACATTCCCCAGCCCCGTGTCTCATTTACATTTCAGATAACAGCCATGATTCTATCCATATGTTTTTGCAATTCATAGCAAAAGAAAAGAAAACAAAAAAATATGCTATTCAATAACTGGTGGCCATTTCCTCTCCAATTAAACTGATACCAAACAATCATCAATCCCATCATGCAATGACAATAATTGTTTAAATACTATAATTATACTTGGAGCAATCTGTGGCTGCAAAAATAAAAACAAGCCGACAGAACAGGAAGAAGCTTATAGGAGTACAAACATTCTTTCAAGTCTGAAAACATTATGGCTCCATCTCCTGAGCAGGGCACAGACTTCTGAATTCATTGCCGCAGAGCAGCTTCTGGAACAGCCAAAGTGGTTCCTTTTGCTGCCCCATCATTCCTAGCTCTACCTTGATGCCCTTCCTAGTCTCACCCAACATCTGTGTACTCCTAGGCTACAGGGAATTTAGGGGAAATCTACAACAGGAATAGTGATATTAAGCTGGAAAAGTCCATCACAACTCCCAGAGTTATCCTGTTACCCTTGCTGGCTGTCACTAAAATTTCTCCAAGGTCCAGTATCAGAGAGATGCCTATCCCGGCTGTAAAATTTTGTGTCACCTAATTATTCCTTTGTTGTTATTAATACCAACATAATCTCTTTTATTAAAGCCTACAAGGCTCTCTACAAAGGACCAAACATAGAATATGTTTGAGGTTTAGTCAATTGTAGAAAATCTGATCATCATTATTAAGTATGGGATTGTCTTCTCTTTTCCTATTAGGGATAATTACACATCAATTAACTTGATCACATTCAAGTAACACTAACTGCTCTTGTTTATTAGCCAATTTCTTAGAGGTGTCCCCTTCCCAAAGCACAGATATTAGTAGCAAAACAAGATGTAATTACCAAAAACTCCATAAACTGTGTAATTATTCTAAGCTATTTATCACTGACAAAATTCAGATGAAATCTTTGCAACCACAATAAGAATGCCTAATTCTAAAAGATATTTTGTATAATATAATAATTTATTGAACACTGAATATTGATTGAATATTAATATCAACAATTGAATTATTGATATAATAATATAAAAATAAATATGAATATGCTACATTATGTGAGCTACAGCAGAAGATTTGTCTTTTTTTGTTATTTAAAACTTAAAGTGCTAATAGACGAAATGCTTATATTTTAAAATGCAAACTAGCAATGCATAGCTGCACATTAATTAAGCCACTTCCTGTTTCTCTTTTCCTAGTGGGGGCTGTCAAAAATCAGAAATTTTGTCATACTGAAGTCACACCGACACGTTCAGACTTCTTTGTTCTCCCTCCTCATTAAGGAAAAACCTGTCATTAAGTGAATCTACTCAAAGCAAGCAGGGAAGTACGACTGGACTTTGATTATGGCAATTAAAAAACCCCTGCTACTCAAAAATGGTGCTTTTTTATTATTTAAATAACATTTCTCATTCTTCTAAGACATTTTACTAAGGAGATTGTTAAATTAGGTGATAAAAGGTTACTTTTGTCTTTGAAGCTGAAATATGTAACTATTTCTTATCTGTCTGGAATAAGAAAAGCTTCAATATTGAATATTTTAAAGGACTCATTATCAAAATGCACCAGACTTCATAAAACAAACAAATGCTTCATTTCCTGCCCTTGTTTAATCCCAGCTAGACTTTCTTCTGCTTTTTTTAAAGGAAGATTTCTTTCCACATTTGACAGAGCAGTATGTTTTTATTTTCAAATTGCACAGAGTCTGGTTAGGAAACCATAACCATCAGCCATTCAAAGCGTGAGAAATGGGACAGTTGTCAGGGATATGTTTTAAGAGAAAGGCTCAGAGAGAACAGGGTACAAAAGAAAAGCAATGTTCTTATCTGTTTAAAGCCACAACAAGACTAACATGCAAGTAAGAGGGGCCAAGTAGGTCAGATCACAATGCAGAAATAACTACTATAATAAAACTTTAATGTTCATTACCTCCTATATATTTGAATCTTGGCAAATTATTCATACCACACACAAATTTCTACTGGCAACATACATAGAGCTGAAAAATCCTGTGATTAATTACATTTTCATATACTTTCAAAGTTTTGTCAACTAAAAAAAAAACCTGCTGAAACGACATCATTCCAGATCTCTGATCTGACTGTAATGTACCATCAGCTTCAGATAACTAATATTTCCATCACTGACCTTAAAAATCTGTATTTCCCACTGAAATCCAGATGCTATTGGTCTAATGGTGTCAGGATGCTGTTTATTCACTCCTGGACACATAAGTAGATGGAGTTACTTAAAAGAAAAATAAAAGCACAAAATCTCTGCCCAACATATAACAAAGGAAGACAAAAAAACAACAGCATGAAGGATAAAGAATGAACTGAACTTCAGCGGCTGAATTTTTCACCCACTTTTTACGTAAAAGGAAAGGGCTCTCTACTGTGAAATAACAAAAATGTTGTAAAAACATATTGGATTTCCTTCACTGCCCTACAGCCATCATTGAAATGCTTGCTGGTCTCCTGTCAGTGCCAAGGAAATGATAGTTTCAAGACATGACATGTCTGTATTTGACACTGCCTAATCCACATGAATCCAGAGAACTGGCAGCAACATCCTAAACAGAAAATATTTGTTCTGTTTCTGCCCTGCATCCACAGACCCCTTCTTGGATGCCCTCAGGCCCAGTTTCTGCTCTCCTCCATGGCAAGGCCATGGCAGGGAAGGGCAGGCACTACTGCTGGTGGTGAGCACTGCCACCATCCCCTGCTCTGCACTGTGGGCTCCAGCACTCCAAAGCAGGTCAGCACTCCAAAAGAAATGCCTTGGCACAGATTGGGTTCCATCCCACATCCCCTAGGGATGATTAACAATAACAAGGCCCTAGGAGGAGGCAGCTGCCATTTGGTGCTGCTGGCATGATATGCTGCCTTCAATTTACAGGAATTTAGTACCCCCAGGAATACCCAGCAGATGCAACTACCAAATCCAATATAGCCTCACACTAGTCAAAACTGCTCAGCAATATCTGACTAGCTGACAATTATGCCTTTATCCAGTAGGCATAATTTAAAAAATAATTTTGATTCTTCTCTTCATCTCCCCAAAATGATCCATTGTCTTCTTCCAGACTTAACCATTCCAAATCAAATCCACTGATAATTCAGTCCAGCACTAAACTTTTTGCCTGTTCTGTTTTAGCATCTAAGAACTCTGAAGGTCCAGTCACAAAATTGTACAAATTGAGACATAAATATAAATAAAAAGTCTCCAAATTGAACTGCTAACCTGTATTCTATCTGTTTTAATGGGCTCTGAAGTTTATGTGACCCATAGCACATTAAAATTCCCAACATTTCTGCAAGATTAATTACAGGGACAAGTGCCCGAGTGTTAGAAAAGCAAGAATTGGCACACAGTCTGAAGAGAGATACTCAGAAGTTTAAATTGATATAATTTTCTGACACTTGTTTCAGAAGTATTATTTTCAGCTTCCTAAGGGTCACCCAGCTATAGCTGAAAAAGAATAAGCTAAACCCTTTTTCAGTGATAATGCATATTAATTTAAGGAACTGCAAAATGCATTAGACCATTCTACCTTTCAAACTTCATCCATTTAAAAAGCATAAACGGCTTGGCATTGCACTTCAGAAAACAGCCCTTTATACTAGGCTCTTTTCTGTGACCTTGAGTTAAATAGAATTCTTTTCATGTCTTATTGACTCCAAAACTGGAGTATGTCAATCTATTATGAATATTTTTCTATATACTCTCAAACTATTTTTTTCCTCTGTGCCTTAAAGGACATTTACCCTTGTAATAGACATTTAACAGCAGGCTTTTTTTTTTTTTTTTTTGCTATTCAGTCAACTAAGGTTGTCTTGCAGTGACTACTTTTTAATAGACAGTAAAGATTACAGAGCCCTGGTAAATAAGACAACTATAAATTACTTATAAAAATAACTTGTTTACATCAACACAATATTTACATAATATGTAAAAATTACAAAATATAAGAAGGAATCCATCCCTCTCTTCAGCTCTAATTATTTCAAATGTGCAAAAGCATCCATAGTTGACACTTGAATTTTGCAGTCCTTCTTGTACTTGTTCCTAAACCAGTATTTGTTTAAAAGAAAGACAAGACATACCAGTAATAATGTTTTATTTAGTAAACCCAACTGTTATTACTCAAATTACTAGAAAGAATGCTAATTCCTGATAAAATAATCTCTGCTTTCTGAGAATGTATTGTGCAGTTTTGGCAGCTGCAGGATACGTTATACTTCAAAAGAAACAGGAAACCAACTTGGGATTTCTTTTTTGATTCCACCCACTTATGACCTCCTGCTATCCAGATAGGTACCCATGAAACCAAACTGACACCGTATTTGCAAGCTGACTGTTCCTATTTCACAGAATCTTTCTAGAGATGTTACGGTAGAAGACAATGAAAAATATCAGCCTTCAACAGAATAGCTCAAGCTTTAGAAACACTGTCAAGCTTTCTCATAAATAAACTTCTCTTTTAGTTTGGGAACAAAAAGTAATACAGTCAATGTTTTCCAGCCTTTCATTGTTTCCACTGTCTTCATGTTTCCTCTTTGACAGTAAGGTCTGTAGAGAATGGCCCCATCTTTTGATTGTGTCTGAAAGTCCTAGTACTCCAGAAATAATAGAAGTAACTAACAGTATTTAAAGGAGTTCCATGCTAAAGTTTACCTCTGCAAAACCCAGAAATAATTAACTGCTTGCGGAGCTATATCAAATAGGTCTTTTAAAACAGCCATATAAAGAGCTACTACCAGGAACTCTGGGAATGAAAGAATTCATTATCAAATTCCAGAAAAATCACTAGGAAATCCTTTCATCTGCTCAAGGATGAACATCATAATGTCTGAAAGACAGAAACAGCTCTTTTTTGAGACTATATTCTTTTCAGTCAAATAAGGAAGAGTGTACTTTGGGAACTTGCATCTAAAATGTGGCTTAAGTTTTTTTGGCTAAACATCCATTAATTTCAAATTTAAAAATAAATCTTTCAGCAGTATTTAAGTGTATTTCAATAAGCAAATTCCTAAACACTTTCTCTAGCATTTCTTCTTTCCAAAAGAGCATTCTATTTAGTAAGCAAGACATCACTTAAAAGTAAAACAAAATGCATTTCAAATCTAAGGTGATGTGTACTTTGAGAAAAATTACTTCCTTAGACATGCTTATAATCAGCTCAACACTATTATCCAACAATTCTCTCTGAATATTAATCATACCACAGTGCTTGTCTGCTTTCAGACTTTTATCTCATGTTTTTTCCTTTTTTCCTGTTACTTCCAGGAAACACAACACAGAGACTCACAACTATGTATCAATACACTAATTATTAGGAATAACAGGCTAATTATACTAATAAAAAATCTTCAGGTACCTTTTCATTCTGTTTAAGGTGGAATTAAATCTCTCTTTTCTTTAAGCAACAGCCCATTTTATCAAGAGAATAGGAAAGTTGGAGAAAAACTTAATTAGCAGAAATCACCTTGAGATGCACAAAACACCAGCTTAACAATTCAAAGCTATCACTGCTTCTTACTCCATCACAATATGACAGCAAATGAAAATGTCTTTAACTGGGTGATATTGACTCTTCCTTTAAACAGACTGTAGAAAGATTTTTATTTATTTTCCTATGCTTCTTAGAAAGGTAGAACTTTTCTGATGGATTACGAGTTCAGATACAGCCATTATGACCATCTGTAAAGCTAACAAAGAATGTATATGTGAAAAAACCTACATCAGGTGTGCATTGTCTAAAATACACTACTTCAGGGGTAGCACTTCAGGAGCTTCCTCTTTTAGTTCAGAGCTGTGGATTTCTGTTATCTGTGTGCTTTAGGATAAATAATCTGGCAATCACTGGTAGCTAATGGATACTTCAGAACTTTTCCTCCTATTGCAAAGCTGTAAACGCACCTCCAGATTACTGCCCCACTGGTGTATTTTGCAAAATGTGGTCCCTTTAAAATGTCATTAGTTAGTATTGATTGCTACCCGCTTTCTGCAATGCACAGGGTATCCTGATGCCTCACAATCCTTCCTATTCTGAGCCACAAAAACCAAATTTTTAATGTTTGTCTGCATCTCAGCTTCATAGGGAATGGAAAAAGATGGCAGGCAAAAAAGAAAGGAGGAAAAAGCAAAAAAAAAAAAATTTTGTCAGGCTGAACTCCCAAGACTTCCCTTATACAATATAAAAATCTGAAATGCATGTTACTCTTGCTATTTTTTGTAGCTAGAATTAATTTCATCAGACTTCCCATCATCTATCCAAAGTGATTCAAACAGAAATGGTGTGAGCAATACAGACTTGGATTTCTTTTTATGCCTGGAACAACTAGGCTTGCAGATAAGAAATTACAGCTATTACAAGCAATGTGGACAACTACAGCTTTTCAAACATATGAAGTTACATTAATATTCAACAAGTAGGACTTTGGCTCTCAGTCAGGATAAATCATTATGCAGTGCTACTTCCGTAATAGTTTTAATTAAATATGCTTTCATTTTGGTCAGGTTAGAGACCACAGAAGGGCACAGTTTGCTGTCTGAGCCCTTCAACTATAGTCAAGGTATCGCACAGCTAGTGTCAGTTTTTAATATGCCTTGCTAAGGTCCTTTTTATCCACAATAGAGTACCAAGAGGCAAAAAGAAACATAACCAAGGGTAACACATGTATTGGTAACTGACCAAGTGAAAAGTGCATTTTGTCAATGCACCACAGGAGAAACAGTGGCACTGGATTGCTCTGCTAAGTGTGAAGAACATCTTTTGTCCTAAAACATGGTTAACAGAGTGACTGCTGATCATAGCTTCTATGAAGTGTGTTTTCCACTGGGGACTTCTTTGTTACTATATATATTTCTCTATACCAAAATACTCAACATAGATTTTTTGCTATCCATAAATGAGCCAAATTCCATGGACTCAGATGCAGTTATGGCTTGGATAGAAAACATAAAAAATGTGACAATGAACCAGATTTGTTTCAGCTCCGTAATAGTTGTCGCCAATGAGAATTCAGTTCAGGACTCAAATAATATATCTCTGGACTAAAGATTTTTCCACCCGAGGCAGAAAAGCAGCCAAACAGCAAAAGAATAGTTATTCCCATTTGCAGGAAGGAATGACTTGCACAACATTCCACGGAAAATCTGGAGCAGAACTGAAACTCAAAGCTGGTAAGCCCAGCTTGCTCCATCATCTACCTGCAAAAGATAGTGCAGACAGGATGCTACTGTCTAAGACTCTGAAATTAAAAGTATTTTGACCCTACATGGAGTCATAGGTATTCAATACTCATAAAAAATAAGAACCATGTAAGAAAATGTATATGCTTTTTATGGAAGTTGCTGAAATAGATTCTCCTTTTTTAACTATGCTGTAGAACTCAATAGGAAAGCTGATTTCTCCTGTGAGTGCACACAGCAGTTACTACCTCCTAGAGCTGCTGTTTTAAGTTTAATTGGAATACACAGCAATTTGCCAACATTCATATCACAGAGAACATTTAAGAAAAGCAGAAAGACCCTTTCAGTTTGACATACTTATTTCTGTTGTGAGCCTGATCACTGAACTCAAGTGAAAATATGAGCCACAGAATTATTTCTTTGCTGCTTTTTTCAGTCAGTAACTTGAGGCAGAAGGAGCTGCTTGCAGAGGAGAAGAAAAATGGGCCAAGACTGGCTAACTCAGGGGACTGGCAGCAGGATACAGAGCCTTTCATCCACAGGTCACTGCGCTGAATCCAGCACAGGGCTGTAGCAACCAAAAAGTTATTACCATCAAATGGAGGTTCAGCGGCCTAAGAGAAATCATTTAAGTGGCTTCAGCTTCATACAGGCACCCAGAGCAGAGAAAGTATTGTTACAGTTAGCAGGGCTGCTTTGTCATCAGTGATGTGGAAGCTTTTGGCATTTTTCTCAACTCTTAGAAAACAGAATGGTGTCACTGAAAAAATCCCGTAATGCTTTTTTTTGGCCAAACATATTATTACAGATCTGAAGACATGGGCTTTTTTTCATTTTTATAATTATTTTTATTTAACCTCCTTTGGCAGTTTTCTTTGCTTATGCCCATGCTGTAGATCAAAAGATAAGAGTCTTCTAAAATTACTTTTCCTAAAAATTTACAAGAACACTGTGGGGTTAAAAAAATTGCAGCATCTTCAAAGGCCAGGGAAGGAGAAAATTCTTCTGAGGAAAACTGCAACAACTTTGCAGGGAAACAAAATTACAAAACAAGCCTATCTAGATAAGGCTAGAATTTCCAGTCAGAAGTGCAGCTGTGGTGCCTGACCAGAAGCAAACCCCAGACATCCCACACTCCTCCTCCCACAATTCCACAGCAGCTCAGATTACTTTTGCCATCCTAGTGTCTCCAGCCATAGCAGGGTGTCCAGGTGAGAAATCTGGCTTATAAGAATGAACTGTGTTATACATTCACAGCAGAGCTTTCCACTGTTAATATGCTTAAAGTTTGGCTTAAACTTTATGTTTAAAGTATTTTTAACTTAAAATATACAGGTTTCCAGAGAACTTGTGTGTGTGACACCTATAAAATTTCAAGAGAAATTTTAGCAAAGGCTACTACAAAGCAACTTTAATATCAGAGCATGTGGATCACTACGTATTAGTTTTCTATCTATATCTGAAATATACTTTCTACATACCTGCCTACCTGTACCCAATAGTTGGGAATTGGGATAATTGGGTGCCTCTTCAGGACACATGTGACTTGCTGTAGTGTTCATTTGGTCTGTCTCAGGCTCTGATGCTTCTGTTTTTCACAGAATCATAGAATGGTTTGGGTTGGAAGGGACATATAAAGGTCATGTAGCCCAATCCTGTCCTTCTGCTTCCATTCAGAGCACCATATATCAAAATAATGGTTAAAAGCCTTCCTAGTATTGTAACAAAAAAGTGCCAAAAGTAGGCACCCTTTTTTTCCATTTTGAACAAATCATCACAGGAAGGATCGCTCAGCTGTAGCTGTTTGGTAAGAATTTTGTCAACTCTACTTAATGATACCACTTTGTGCAACTAACACTAAACCCAGTGAAGTGACTCTACTGTGGCATATACATGAGACAACAGCCTCCTCCAGAATCCCTGTACAGCATTAACACACCCTTCTTATCTGAGAAGCAGCTAACCACAATCTGCCACCAAAACATTCAGAAAAGCTACAGCCAATGCCATTTCAGGCAGAGACACTGTTATATTTTGTATTCCAGTTAATAATCCTTATTTTATCAGGCACATCATGTAGATGCAAATGTTACAGCAGAGGCCACACAGTGATTCAGAGTTTAATAGTTAAAGAGATGCTTGTGTTAAATAAATGTGTAGTTCCATTGTGAAAATACTGCGTTTAATAGGTCTCATCAAGTCTTGTTACCTGGTATGCCTGGATTGGTTTAATAGCATGTTCAGCTGTAGAAAAAAACATACAGGGGCAATAGATCAAGAGTCTTGATCAGTCCTTTTCTACCCTGTAGGTAAGTGCAATGTTTGTGCAGTTAGAAAACTCGTATTTGCACATACGCACTGGATTTCTTTATTGATGGAAAAATGTTTCTGCATATTTATGATAACAGCTTTGACTATTATGCTCAGTACTCTGAGAATTACGCAATTTAAAGCCTGAAGAGTACCCAAACATAAGGGTTTTTTTAATAGCGGCAAATATTTCAAAGATTCAAAGAAATTGTTGAAAAGCTAACAGTATATGACAATAAAAATGCAATATTCACTGTGAAACTTCACAACAACACTAAAGACATGTCACATAGTTAGAATTTAATTCAGGGGTATGACATGTACCTGAGTCTCTAACAGTCACTCCAGGAAGCATCCATTTAAGTACATCCACAAAAGCAAATAATGCCATTCCTATTTAAGAATAAGATAGAGATTATAGAAAAGCTAACCCCTGGTGAAGTATGTGAATGGAAATCCCAAGGTTTCCTTCTAGAAAATATATGTGTTAAAGCAAGCTGGGACTTTGTAAAGGTTAGGCTTCACAATTCTGTCTTTTGATCACCTAGCAATAAATGGCCCAATTTATTTGAAGTTTTTGGTTTCTTTCTGGCATATTAGTTGGTTGCACAACATAGTCTGACTATGTTGTGCTAATTCTCAGCTTAGGAGCCAGGCATAGCTCGTTTAGTCAGTATTCTTCACTTTTAGTTATGCCTGTAGAACAATAGCCAGTTCTATTATATAACCCAGTTTTAAGCACTATAGATAAAAATCAGATCCCAATGAAGAAAGCATCATGCCTTCCACAAAACAGAAAATATGCCATATATTATGCAGTTGCATTTCTGTAGTGAGGAAGAAACATAGTATCTCAATGAAGTTCTGAAGCAATTAAGTTTATTTCTATTCTATAACATTTTAAGGGATTTCTATTCTTCCTCAAACCCTCTTGTAGGTTTCCATAGCAATGGTTCTTTTTCAATATTCAGCTTTGTTGGATGACTATAGAAACCCACAGGAAATTGCTGAGTTGGATACAGAAGAGAGACTGAGGACCATGACAAAAGTAGAGGCTTGTCTTTATTAAATTAACATCTAAATTAAGAATTTACACAACTATCCAACACATCCCATGAGCTGTGCTTTTACTTTCCACATGCGAGGTGCTACCACACAGAAAGGTAATAATAACCTCAGTAATAAGAGCTGAAAGAAGACAAGGCAACCGATATAATACTTTCCATCAGTCCAAACAGTCAAGCTGAAAAGCACCTTGGCTTGATAACCCATTGCCCTACAAAACAAAGGCACTCTGTTACATAGTGTTTGGCCATCCACTTTCAAGGAAGCAGAGCCTTTGCTGACTTGAAACCTCCTACAGATACCTGCCATGCTGATGAAACAAAAGTCTTTAGTAAGACAAAAGATGGTTAAAGGGGAGCAAGTGCTTTGCCATGTTTTTAACAAAACCAGCAAGGAAGCAGTACAGAAAAAGCAGGGGAAGATAGTTTCTTGGAATAACAATTATGTGGCCAAGCCCACGTATGCAGTTCTGCTCCCAAAAATCAGATCTAGCTAAGAGTTCTCCACAGTCACCATGACTAACATTCTCTGAAGCTCCTCAGGTCTCAGCAACCTGTTCAGAGAACTTCCACTTCTGCCACATTGTCCATGTCTGTATTACTGTACCCCATACCTGGGCCAGAACACACATCTCACCCTGCCCTGTGTCACCCAGGCATCTGCAGGTTGCAAACACTCGTTGCAACTTCATCATCTGTCAAACTATCTGAGCTTCTTAGAAAATTACTGCTGACTGGTCCAAAACCAGCCCTATCTCCTGCCACTTCCAGGCTTTCAGAAACCTTGACAGAGGCTATAGTAATTCAGAATTCAACAGATATACTTGGTAGGAAGAAAAGAGAGCACAGTGATCCAGTCTCCAACAGATATTTGTCTGTAACAATGGTACACCATAAGCCTTTGAAAAAAAAGATATTAAAGCCTTTATCCTAGGAGAAATTATGTTAAAGAGGATGTTAACGACTTTATATGACTTTTGCCCTGGCAAGGTCAGAACCTCCTCATTTCTTTCATCACAAGAAGAAATTCAGCTACCTTATACAACTTCTCTATTTCTCTCCCATTCTATCCAGTCTGTAGTTCTTATACTTAGAATCCTTTTGTTCTTGTTTCTCTGTGTTATCCACTAAATATTATTCTTCTGGATATCTGTTATACCTACTGAATTAATTAGTTTATATTAAGATTAATAACCACTAAGTTTAATATAACCAATATACGGTGGAAAACTGGCACACTGAGTACATTGCAATGTAATGATTTTGTGCACATCAGCTCTAGAGTAGGTTGCCTGTTATCTCACATATATATGTTCTTCTATTATATTAGTATAGCTGAATGCTAATATGATTACAATATTCCTCACTAATGCTGCCAGAAGACATGCAACTGACGTTGGCCATGTGAATATACAATTATTTATAATATTCGTAATTTTTGGAGGCATAAGACAAATCGAACTAAAAATCCTTAACCTTTTGTTAAAAATAAGCACTGAAAGGAACTCTATCAAGGGATGAAATAAACATCAAGGTTATAAGGAATTAATGATACATGAAACTGCACCTCTTTGCTCTCTGAGTCATCCTGCAAATTAGGGATATCAAACAAAGGTCAGGAAAGTAACATTTGGAAAGCTACAAAAATAGAGCAGATAGGAAAAAAATGTTGCTATCATATCTTTCTTAAAAACCTGCACCTAAGTATCTAATAGCAAGTGTAACACCAGAGTGCCAGTTTCCTCTGATCTACAGTTTGCCATCTCAAGCTGAGAAAGCCATAACTTTACTTCTTTTTCTTGGGCAAAACACCTCAAAAGCAAGAGAGCTGTGAGTATTGATTAGAAATTCCTCAGGTGTTTCAGTATTTCCCACTTTGTACCCACCAGGCACACATTTCACACACAGCAAATGTGTCCAAACAACATATCGACAAAGAAAAATTCTTCATACATTTCAACCAATGGGAAAATAGCCCCCATTTTCTGAGGCAGGGAAGCTTAGATTTATAGAGCAAATAGCTGATTAATGAAGTCCAGGTATGTGGTCTAATCCTGGCACTCCATGACTGCATGCAACAAGCATGGTTCTGAATTACAGATGATACTTCTGCCACTTGAGGGAATACTTGGCAGTCTGCTACAGTCAGCCAAATTCCTGAAATAGTTAAAAATTTACTGTGCATAATCCCTCTCATCATATCAGAATAATCTTAAATTTTCCTTCAGGTTGCTTCAGAGTACTTGTGAGGGAGAGAAGTATTTGACACTGTAGTTGCCTCAGCACTGTTGATCAGTTCTGTAGACTGCAAGGTGAAGCATGAGCTGGGAGCACAACGTATGGCTACACAGCATATGAGAGTTTACCAGATATTAGGTAGACTTAGGATTGGATCCATAGCCTCACTACCTCATTCTCCATGAAATTCTACTGGGTACAGCTGAGAAAGAAGCACTCGGGGGGGGGGGGGGGGGTGGCAGGAC
>NW_009970717.1:1189274-1196752 GCF_000747805.2 Chaetura pelagica
CAAGCCAAACAAAAAACAGGATGAAAAAGAACAGGACCCTGCTCCAAGTGAATTCAATATTTCCATTTTGAAATAAGCATCTAACTGCATTCTTCAGGGCACCAGAGAACAAACAATAGCTAATGTTAAATTTCTCATAACAGCACAAGCAGTAATCAATCTATAACTGTGCTACAGTTTTTTACCGAGTTTGAGTTTCAAACTTGGTAAATACTTTAGTTAACCCATCAACAATTATTCACCACTTGCAAGTTTTCTTAGATTATCAGCACAGCAGGATCCTATCTTGAAATAATAGGCTCTTCTAAAAAGCATTTGGTCTGCCTTACACTAATGCATTCCTTATTTTTTTCCTGTAGTAACAGGAAGAATTGGGCTGTAGGTCAGATCAAGTACAGTCAGGCACCCCGAAATATCTCCTGTTATCTACTAAATATAAGAAACAGTAGATATACAACAGCTGTACCTAGAGTCACTTGCTAATAATTAAGTATTTATTATTTCATCTCCTTTCCAATTTTATACTGCATACTGAAGGAGGAAAACTATTAATATGATACAAAGGCCTGTTTTTTGCAAAACCAAAACCTCTCTTCATGGACATCTGCATAGCCATCTGAAATACTGTTTATTTACCCCTTCGGTTCTCTTTAATGTGTATCTGGGACTATAACATACCAGTTAAACGCTCTCTCTTTAGTATCATACTCCTCTCCCTGTTAATTGTGGAAAATGAAGACTTCTGGTGCAGTATCAGAAAATGAAGTAAGGCCATGACATTTTAGTGGGCTTTTTTATGGTTTATGAAACCTTCATTAAACTTCTAGAAGACACAGCCTTGAATGGCTTGGGAGAAAGCAAAAAAACCTCAGAGTGCTACTGGGGAACATCACCTGTAATTCATTCGCTTTGATTGCTTTTTATGGTGCAGCTCAAGACAGATGTATGACATGATTCCAACATCCACAAACCCGAGGCATGAAGTAATTGAATCCATAACCAGAAGGGTAAATGGGAAGTCTTATGAGTTATTCTGTGTTACATGGAGAACAGCTTGCTTCACAATCATTATTTTGCTGTAGTGCAGAAATCACCTAATGAGGACTTCATGCTGTTAAGATCCTAACCCTTGACTGTTAGAACATTTCAGACATATTAAAAAAATGATTTATTGCAAGCAGATAGGGAGAGAAATAGTAACTGAAAGCTCAGCAGTGGGTTAAAGCCACAATTTATTTACCATTTCCCTCACATTAGATGAAACATTAATAGTATTAATAATAAGGATTCTGTATTGTATTTGTCACATAGTAGTAATGTATCAAACTATGCTGCTGCCAAAAGCATTTTAGAATACTTTTCATAAGGCTACAGAGAAATCTTATGTTTTAAAATTACTGAAAAATGTTAATTTTTATAGTTGCTTGAATTAGGACATGACTTTTTAAAGTAGAGAAGCAAAAACAATACATCCATCCAATTATATTGATTTCTCAGTTACACAAGGTACAATAAGGAAATTGAATTACACATTTAAATTCAGCACTGATTTTTTAAAAATAAGGTGCTGATGAAAAGTGATTCTCTTTACAAGATGCTTTTCTAATTTCCACTGTAATTGCTATCACCACTGCAGTCATTAGATTCCAGAAAAGCTGGTTCTATTTTTTATCATATAGCTGTAAATCAGAATTGTTTCAGGCTTTGTTACTTTGCCATATAATTTGGCTTGATTCTTCGGTCTATGACACTAAAACAATCCACATACTCCTTCATCAGTTCTTAGATGCCCAGAACAACTTCAGAAATAGCAAGAGGGAAAGGAGATAGAAAGGTAGCCTTTAACCTCTGCAAATGTGAGCATATTTTGTTGTGGTAACATAATATCTCTTAAGAGTTCACTTAAGCATTGCTTGACACTTGAACTTTGAAACAAATTCACTGTTTCAGGATAAAAATAAAATATATTTCTTTCAAAAATATCTCAAGTGAAATCAGTCAAATTGATTCAGGCTCCTGCTGTGGCAACTTCTCAAGACAGATAACTGCATGGATTTTATTTTTAAATTACCAATATGAAATCATTATAGAAAGCATTCATTTTAATAGTTCATAGATTAACTGAAAGACAAGTTCATAAAAATAATTTGTGCATATGACATAAGCATAAAAAAAATCCCCTATAATTTTAAGCTATCCCCAGTTCATTTACGCAAAGGCGAAATGTACTCTGGAACAGATTTCGATTTGTTACTTTTACGTACATACACACACTTCTTAGAAATTTGTTTTTGAAGTAACACACTCTTGATCAGTCTCAGAACAATAACTTTTAAACATGAACCCAGCTGTTGCAGATAACAATCAGATGAAAAGTCAGAAAACAATAAACAGGAAGACTTCTGATCCCAGGTTAGGAATGAGACGGAAGCAGCTTGCTCTGAAATAATTATTATACTGCAGAGCAGAAATGGCATAATGAGAACTTCACGCTGCCAGAAGCTGTAACCCCTGATTGCTGGAATACAGCTGTCACATTAAAAATGACACATTGCCAGTAGATTGGCATAGCTGCAGTAATCATAGACCTTGCATCTGTGCTACACTTGCCCAATTAAGGAGATTCTTAGTGCAAGTCCAGGCCAAGGTTAATGAAATTATTTAATATACTTTATTGCAGCAGTGTTGTTCAAAGGAATACATGGAAAAGTACATTAAAACTCATTATTCTGATTGACAATAGAAAAAATAGAAAAGCCAGAGCCTGTTGCTCTAACAAATCATAGCACAGAATTACAGATAGTTTAACCCTATTGTTCAATTATAACTATATACTTTAAAGATAATTTTTTAAAGCAAACAAAACCATTTTCACCATGATGCTGATTAGGGAAAAGCTTAAGCACATCTTCAATGCAGAAGATGAACTTCTACACAAAAATCTGTATTTCTATATGGAATCCTATTCCTGTGAGGATGAGCCAGGCAGCCTTCATTGTATCTCAGCTCCTTAGTATCCACCTCCAAATATAAACTGCAAGCCTGGAACTTCAAACAGGATTGTTGCTGCCAACAGGAAGAACAACTGATCTAAGCTGTTCAAGGCATAACAAAATCAAGTCCTTTCATTGCTGGTATCTTCTAGTCAAGAAAATACCACATTATGTAGAAACTTGCTTGCAAACTTCCACATTTCAGAAAGAGCAGAATAACATACTAAGTTTCACCAACCAGTATTTCCTCACTGTTAATATCTTAACACAATTGCAACAATTTTCAGTATTTAGACATGCTTCTCTATCTTGAGTGTTGGAAAACCTTTAGCACTGGAAATAAACACCTTACAGTTAAAGCCCAGTCAGGATTCTTCTCTCATCACTCTGAACAGTTTAGGAACTCCAAAAAACACCCTCATTATACAGTTCACAATGATCTAAACTATAGAAAAATCCTAAAGCACATCAGATTACATTGCATTAAACAGAGAAGCTGTGTAGAGTCTCAGCTGGGAGAGAACTTCATCTCAGTCACTACTTGGGTGGGGTTTTCAGTTTTTTGGGATTAGAAGGGGGAAGGAGCCCCCTTTTCTCAAAGAAAGAAGAAACTTTACAAATTAACATTTGGTGATAAGAGAAAGGGAATAGTTATTAGCAAGTTGATACACCTGCAGCTATTTATGGGCAGGCTGTCAATCATGAGAATTTGTTAAATTCTTCACAACATGACAAAGAGAATCAGTGTTAAGCACCATATAAGAGACTTTTTTTCTACAATTTATATTCCTATTACCTTCATTTTCTCATATTAGGGGTAAAAAATGCTACCTGGGCAAAAAGGATTAACAAAGATGGAGGGGAAAAAAATAAAGATGCCTTTCCAGTGTTTTGTTATTAGAATTTAATAAGGTGAATTTCCCTATTAATGCAATTGAAGTTTTAATGAGCTGCTTAATTTATTACTTTACTAGGCTTGAATTATAAAACAATAACACAACTGCACTCTAATTGCCTGAGTGTGTCTGAAGATGACAGCATGTTTAGGCTTTCACTTTAGCATCTAATCTAAATATATTAACAAATAGCAAAAAAAATCATTGCAGTTGTTCCACAAGACAGAACAGAATAATTATTTTTTGTGACAAACAACCCCATGCTATTAAAGCATTATCCTTACAGTTACATTCAACATTGCAGTAGAGAATCTCCAAGTTCTTTGCTTAATATTAATTAAGTTTTGTGGGCCCCTTGGGAGCTTGCTAAGAAAGATTATTCCCAGTAAAACAATACCCAGGAATGAGATCAAGCTGGTAGTATCATGAAAATTTAGGATCTGAACCAGGTCTTAGAAGGTACTGAATGTACTCATCTCTACAACCTGGAGCTGTAGAGACCTGACTCTTCAGAAGACAGAGCCTGTTGTTCTGTGATACTGAAGCCTTTCTCATTCATTTCAAAACTTCCTGGGCCTAGACAGCTACTAAAAAGATCACCACGCTGGTCAGCTATGGGTCAGCAAAGGCATTACAGCTGGGACTCCCTGTAGTCTAACACAGGGCATTTTCATGACATGTCTTAAGCTCTACGTGAGCTACACTGCATAGCAAACAAGTGTGCAGAGCAACAGCTGGGATCGGCCGGCTCAGGAGATCTTGTCAGCACAGATCCTCTCTACAGCAGACAGTCACAAAAGATATTTTCCATATGCAACTCAGGTTTTGAAATGTATCTCCCATTATCCCAAACAAATTTTCTTATCACATACTAATTATTTTTTTAATTTTATTTGTAAGTTAGATTCTGTTTCATGACAGTTTAGTAATGGCATTAACTAAGAAATGTTTACATGACATGATGCCATCATCAGCATTTTCCTTTGGACTTTCTGGCTGCTGTAAGAAGGCATGCATCACTTTTTCAACTATTCTGGCCACGTATTGGATAATTTATTGCAAGAATACAATAAACTTACTGCAAGTGATTTCAACAGCATAAGATAGTTCCCACTTCTGAAGACAATCTACTTACTGAAATGTTTACATGCATTGTTGTTGGAACTAAGTGATCTGGAAGGCTGCAGATCACTAACTGATCATTTAACATTACTGAATTTACTACCAAGACAAAGAAATTATTTATATCAGCCAATGTGTTGTGTTTCTCTTAATTTAGGAGGACAACTTCTAGTTTTTGCAGATACACTCAGTTTGAGGAAGGGGAGGAAAAGGAGCATGCTATTTATGGGCATTAGTATTCAAACTGTCTTCCTCAGCCTGCCCCTTTCCCCTCCTCCTCCCTCTAAAGAAAACTATAGGGAAGAGCAGGAACAGAAACAGTTGCAGGATCTAACAGTGCCATTTGTCACTGTCAAGATTCATCACTGATACAAGATTACAAGAGGGAACAACTGAAAGGTTAAGTATTTATCTAGAACATCTGAAATGGATATTAAACTGAGATTTATTGCAAAGTGCTTAATGAAAATTAATGTTTACTGTCTTAGCTATTAAAATACTGGAAATAGAAAGATGTTCCTTTCCCAGGAGCCACCATTAACCTCCTCCACCGCTTAGCAACACCTAAGAGCAGGTACATTTTGTATTTTTACTTTACTGGGCAGAAACTTAGAAAATAAATATATTCACAAGGGTGGGGCACTGTAAGTGCGGGGGCAAAGGCTTTGAGAGATGCCTACAGGATACAGGTTTTAAGTACCTAAATGTGGTTCACTGCCTGCCAAGACCAAGACCCTGTGAGCAATAAAGACTTTCATAAAAGCTAATAAAGGCAGCTTTATTGGTTTTGTAGAGCCATCATCAGCATTTTCCTTTCAGTATCTATCTAATGATGTGCTTTTTAAGAGTTATAGCCTTGTAAAGATCAATGAGAAAGTAACAGACCATAAGCAGAAGTATTACAAGCCTGACATCTTCATGCCCAGGCTGTTATGCAAGTTCACCTTAATCAAATGAGAGATGGTGGCACTACCGTAGAAGCTCACTTTAGGAAGCAAGCCACATAAACCAGACAGGTTTTTAGCTCACACTACATAACCTGGTTATGAAATGCATAAAGTTCTAGAAGAATATGGGGTTTTCAATACGAAATTGCAAAACCAAATGCTTTCATGTACAGTAAATATAGCAGTGTCAGTGTCAAATATGAAAATCACTACAGATTTCCATGTTGTGCTTTTTGCACTACGTGTATCTTACAATTTTTTTTCATTCGGACAAAGAAAATCAACTATTTCCTGCTCTTATTAAATTACACTTAATATTTAGGTTTAGTGTTGTACCTTACTGTATAAAATACCATAAAGAAAGCAACGTTTATTTGGATGAAAGCAGCAGTATTCTTATAAAAACATAGGATGCAGCGTGTTCATTACTACCTCTTCATTTCAATAGAAGTGATGCATAAAAGGAAACTTTTATTCAATAGTTCTGAGCTAGTAGCAGCAATTTATGTGTCACAAATATCTGAACATTTGTTACAGTAAATATTAAATACAGACAAATACAACTAAATCTAGTTGAAACAAATGATATTGTTCATTTGACCCAGAGCTTCTGTATTACTGTAGTCTAGTAATCAATAACTCTCTGATTCAATAACAAGTGAATGAAGGTTCCTCAGTTCCTGTTTTATTTTAAGAGAAAATCCTATCTGGATATCTAATTATTTGCAAGTTAAACAAAACCGCATGCAGATACGGAAAGGCAGAAATGATACCACTAGGGTGTTGTGAGAGAAGAAAGAGAACCCCGAGAATAAGGATGTGACACAGCTCTATGGGGAAAACAGGACTAATTCCTTTTGGAGGACTCAGAAAGTATGGTTTAAGCAAAGATACTACAACTAGTTTTAGATCTCTATAGCCTTAGTAGAACACAGAAGAATTTATTTGCATTATCTTGTTGACAAAAAGGAAATAATCACTAAAAATTACTGGAATAGGCTTATTTTAAACAGTGTTACTTACACAGATATTTAAAATGTTACCAGAAAACAGTATATTAAAAAAAAAAACCCACACAAGAGCCTCTTGATTTAACAACCACATATCCTATCCACATCTGAATTAGTTTTAAACAGTCTGCAGAAACAAAGTTTACGAGTCCCCACAATAAAAATCACACAAGTGGTTCATATGTACACCAGCCTAACTTTTGCAAGGAATACTTCTATTCTCTACATCTGTTAGTCCACTGTGACACTTTAGGTGAGATAGGATGTGAGGCCAAAAAACTGCATAATGATACTTGAAAAACTATCCCCTCAAAGGAGCATCCACAGTAACCTTAACCTATAAACACAGACAGTACTTGCAAGAAATTCCAAGACAAAGAAGGCAGTACATCTACCAGACTTTATACCAGAGGTTCTGTAGCTAAACATCAATAATATTATTGTTTCTCTGTAAAAATAAAGAAGACAACTAATCATTTAGTCTTTCAGTAAGTTCCCCAAGCTAATACT
>NW_009970717.1:1196801-1234993 GCF_000747805.2 Chaetura pelagica
TAAAGACTACATTGCCTGTCTTTCCCATGGAGTACTTCTGTTATTACAAATGCAGTTTGGAAGCCTTGTCTGAAGAGTCTGACAGTCACCAAGGCAATCATTCATATTGCTTCCTCCAGCACTTGTTGTCAACAGCTTGGCAATTAGCACCTTCCTTAATAAGGGAAAAAAAGGGAAATTATGTCAATTGATAGTCTGGAGTCTCATCCGTTCACAGCTATGGATTAAGAGGCAGTACACAGATCAGATGAAGCTTCCTCTAAATTTAATTATTGAATTTTATTCATGTAAAACACATCCTTCTATTATTAAATTAACAGCCCTGCACTTCATACAAGACATGCAAGAGCAAATCAAAGTTTCTCAAGTTCCTCTATGTAATTGGCATGAGAGATTCCCTCAGGAATATACTCTAAAGAACTTCACTTTTGTGCAAGCAAATTAAACACACAGGCAGTTAATAGAAAGGCATTCAAAGCCATGTTAATATATATTTTCTCAAAATAAATGGAATCTTTATGTCCTGTATAACAGAAGGTATAGAAAAGCGATCCTGAAATCGCACGTGGTGTGCCTTTGCAAGTTGCAGTTCATTTCAGATCCAAAGTTTAGTGCATCTGTGAAAACAGAGTTGGAGATTGCACAAAAAGCATAAAACAAATTCCTTCCAGAAAGCCCTAGTTGCTTTAAGAGAAAAAAAGAAAAGAGGGGGAAAAGCAAAGTTAGATTTCTATGAGGAAACAGCCACTTAAATACATTCTAAATGATGATTTTTTAATTTTTCTTTCAGTTCTTAAGTTATAGGTTTTGACATCTTCACTTTTTGGATAATTAAAGCTTCTCCTACAGGACATTGTGACAATTTAAAAGATGTTGTCCCTTTCTATGCAAGGAGAGAAGGTTGGAAACCAGGAAGGGGGAGTGAAATAGGGACATTCTTTTCCAACCATCTTGCTGATGGTTTTAATATTTTCTTGAGACTGAGAAATAAAGAAATGGAAAAATGTGACCAAAACTTTATTCTGTTTTTTAACACATGTATTTTCATATATTAACATTCTGGCAGAAACTAAAAATCACTGAGAATTTTGTAAGGTTTTTTTTTCCTTGAATAAAATATAACAGGAAGAAGCTTGCTTTTTGCAAGCCCACTGAAGTCTTCCAAAACATATTATTTCAATGGAGCAGAACTTCCCAGTCCTTTTGCGGAAAAGTACAGTGAGAAAACACAGCATGAGTAAAAAGATTAGGAGAGCAGTTGCAAAAATCAATAATGCATTACTACTTGCTCACTGAAGAACTGATTCTCTACCCACTGAAATAAATGCCAGATTTTTCATAGTTTAAAAAAGTGCTACACAGTAATAAATAACTATTGCTTAAATTGGAGTTACTATAACACTGTAACATTATAATACTGTAAACACATCCTTCCAATTCTGAGAGTATCAAATCTTCAGACAGTGGAGATCAGAGGTTTGTTGACACTACTAATTTTAGATGTAATAATCACCTGCAGTTACAATGGAACTTTGAATCCAAGTGTTTAACATAACATCAAAAGTGGAAAACTGAAATAAATTGACTTGTCAAAGGTAAAATATTGATAAGAAATTGAGATAAACACAACAGATTGAGACTTAGACCTAGTAAAGTTGTATATATTACTCTCAGAGATTTTAAAGATGGGTCTTATCTAGTGTTTACAAGTAAGACTGCAACCTGTACACATTGTCAACAAAAATTCAACAAGATATTAAGTGGTTCAGTAACAATTATAGAACACCAGGTTGGAAGGGACCTCAAGGAAACAAATGGTCAGACAGGTAAAGTCCTGTAGGTATATAGTTTTCTGCTACAATCCTGAGGTTCAATCAGCACAAGAACAGAGGCATAGAAGAGGCTCAAATATTGAATTACACTGTTTAAGTCACACACCCAGTGGTGTGCTTCATTGTCAGAAAAGAGTTCTATCTGTAAGACAATTGTCTCAGAAGATTGAATTAGTGGCAGATTACTTCAGAGATTCTTCAGTCAACGCATAATGGAGAGAATGAATTGTACATAACAGTATGCAATGCACTGAGTCAGGAATATACTGAAATACTCTGAACAATGATCATTGTAAAAGACCTTTCAATGAAATCAGACACATTCACACACTTTCATCAGTGAAATAAAAGTTACACTCCTAAATAACCAGATTCAGCAACCAATTGGCTATACAGGATTTGTATGCACTGACATCAAATTATTCAATTGTAATAGCAACTCTATCCCAAATCTGGGTTGTCAAGGTAGACACAATTCAATCTAATTTAATATGGTCCTTTCTCGTGCTGATGCACCATTCTACATTGGGCTACCAGAAAATTAGGAAGTGTTATTACGTGTGAATGAAAAATGCAGAAGTGGACATAAAATGGCAGCAGCAGAGGGGTTCTCACTTTAGGTACCACTGATAGCTCAGAGAGGGCTAGGGAGGCTAATATACTAGAGCCCTCTGGTTCCTGCAGCCCAGGCAGTGGGCTGCACAGGCACAAGTGGCACCTGTAGGAAACGGGCAAAGTGACCAAATGGAGAATACCGGCCATTCTTCCCTGCCATAGTAGTTGTGACCCCTTTAGAAGGCCAATGTAGCTCATCAAGATGTGGAGATGAAGAGAACCATCACCAGTTCTCACAGAAGGCTATTTTTCTCACACCACTGCTCCATCTTCTCTTTTACTTATCTGTCAGATTCCATGTTTCTAACTTGTTTAGGGGAGAGGAAGAAAAATGCAGTCACTTGGAAGAGGTAAAGTGAACAAAAAGCCATGTGGATAGGTGAAGCCATTTACTTTAGAAGCAGCTCCCTGAGCATCCCATCAAAAGTACTTCCAGTCAACTGTGCATACATAATAATGCAAGAAAGGAGATGCAGAGCTGTGCTGAGAAATGTGTGGGGAGAGAGGCAGCAAAAGCCTCCCACAAATGCAAATACTAAGCTGCAAGTAGATCAGACCATGAGAAGTTCCAGTTCCTAATGTTAAGTGTTGTGAGCAGTAGTTAACAGAGCAGATGTCCTCTAAATCTCAGTCCTGCTGGAGTGGGCATCTTATAATGCCCACATGATATAATGCTTCATGAAGCTCAAACATATGTTCTATAAGGACCTGAACCTGCAAGACACATTATGTGAAGTATTATGTACCCTCAGCAATGCATGACCATTTCAGCACAGCCTAGTAAAAAGTATGTTAAGTTTGTTGAGAGTGCTTGAAAGTCCTTATCTGATATGCAAGCATGTTTGCACAGCATTTTTTCCATTCCCATCCTGAACAGGCTTCTCTGCTCATTTCAAATCTTTCTGGGAGAAGTCTAACACTTTTCTGTTTCTCTCCTTGTTTAATAGGCTTTTCTCAAGTTACTACTCATCTCTGCTCCTTTTGCCTAGGGTTAATAAGTCTGAGATTTTTTCAGGCAGCAAAAACTATTATTACTCTACCTTAGTGAAGCTTCTCCACCCCATTCAATGGAACAAAAGTCTTTTTAAAAAAAGACTCCCATCCTCAACCACTGTCACTTACATTAATGTAAGGAAGTATTTGACAGCTGTGCAGATATGAGGTCCTGCTTTCCAGATGTCCTACTACAAATTTTCATTGAAATTCACATAGCCAAGGAGAAAACACATACACTAAGCTGCCACTTTACTGATGGAGAAATGCCTCCTGATATGTCTGGTGGCTTCCATGGACAATAACAGTATCTCACTGACTCTTTGACCTGCTGGCTTTGTTTCCTCAGGCATAGGCACCACTCACTGTGCAACTGATTTTTTATACAGTTTCATGTCATCTGCCACTATAACCTTGAAGTCCTTTGATACATCAACATGGGGTTTTGTTTCTTTATTAATGGGACTTGAGAACAATCCACTTATTTTGTGCTTTGGCTTGGTTATCCTTAATTTCTTAAGTCTCTTGAAACAACATTACAGGATCTAGAGACTCAACAGTATTAAAAATAGAGACCTCCTGATGGAATAAGCCTTTTTCACAGCTCTTTTTTAAGTAAATTTCTTCGACTATGTCTCAAATTTCTTGGCTAAAGTACTATTTTCAAGGACTTAAAAGCAGGGGGCTGCCATGTAACACTTGTAGTGAAACATGCTCCTAAAGACAAATCCCTCAAAATAATTCGAGGGATCCTGATTTCTTGTCCAATGTAGAAAAGTGCAATCTTAGCCTTGGTGGAGGAAAATTACAATGCCTTCTTCAGGCAGAACAGAACTATAACATCTTGAAAGACTAGCTTCATATAAACCATGTGAAGTATGCCATAGGTACAACAGACTCTCAGACCAAATACTGAAGACTGTCTTCCCCTTATTTTTGATCAGAAGTCCATCTCTAAAAATATCAGTACTCCCCCCAAATGCAAACACCAGGAAGAACAAAGAGAAAGATTGTTACTAAGTTAGGTGTTCACTTGTTTAAGACCTTGCAAAAACAAAGGTCCAGATCACTAATTGAGGTGACAATGCATAATCCCTCCAGAGTGGAGAGATCTCTACCATTCACAAGTCATTTCAGGAGATATATCTGAAACTTTGTCACTTTTGATTTCATGGCTTTTTTTCTTGAATTAGCAGTGATTACTCAATCATTTATCTTTCTGGCTAGCATCACAGGTTGGCTATATTTAGTCAAAGACTAGGAGAGTTCCACAGAAAACATTATAAACTTTAAAATAAAACAATGGCCACTTTTTTTCTAGCTTTACACATAAAAGTTAAATTGCAAGTTCCTGCATTTAACTTTCAAAAGCTTTACCCTCAATTAAAACTCAGGATTGGCACTTTGACTCTTCCTACCTGGGTTTCCAGCTCAGGATAAACCCTGAATACCACATAACATCACACAAATATTGGAAGTCGTCAGCACTCTGTTTTGAGCAGAACCATTTCATCCTCATTCTTACTGATACAAAAGTCAATCCAAGACACTATTCTTATGCAAGTAATTTTTTCTACTAATGAGTCACTAAAATCTGGGTAGAGAAGGAATGCAAGTGAGCTTCTTAGTAAGAAACAGGATGCCTTCCACAAAGAAGAGTAGGGTTGGTGAGAAATGACTAACAGAAAATCACTACTGTCTTTCAAAATTGCTCATTAGTCAGGAACACAAGGCCTGGAAAAGAGCTCAACTCCTCACACCCAGCTTTCCCAGAACTGTCATCATCTGCTTGTTTCTCACAGGTCATGAATCGAAGTCTATCCAATTATCACCCTTTTTGCACCATGTTTTATAGTTAAGTTGCAGGCGGTAACTTTTTTTTAAACACTACATATTGATCTCTTATACTAGGAAGACTTGTCAGTAATTAACTGTGGGAACAGGTAAAAGTTCCAGCTAAATAACTGTAACATATACAGCATTTGGACACACATCTGTGGTATTTGATCCACAGTCAATCTATCAAATCACTTAACTTCATCACTCAGAGGCACAGCTGTAGAGATCTACCTTTTAAGTTTTGCCTGCAGTTTTCTCCCTTTCCATTTGTGCCTTCTTTCCCAAATAAATGTGTCTACAAAGTGACACAAAAGCAGTTCAGAGTTTTACCTATATTACTTTGTCTACCTCTCAACAGAAAGATCACAGAAGCTTTAGCATCTTACACAATTTCTTGAAACATTCCTGGGGTTCTAGGTGAGCTATTCTGGCAAGCTAACTCCTTCTCCACTACAGCCACAAATTACATGTAAGTTTTTGCTTGAGATTTGTTGAAACTCTTCTGGTAACCTGAATAGTTCTTACAGGCTACTAAATATAAATGCAGTGCTATATTTAAACCTTAGCATTTTACTTCTCATAAACCTGAACAAAGTGCAATGTCCTTGTCAAAGTCATGCTATGATGGCAATATGCAAATATTAAATATGAGAATTAAGAATAACTGAAAGATATTAAGTAGAAATTGAAAGTAACTGCTGACAGTGCTTGAAAGCTAATGATGCTAATTAACGATTCTCCCAGGGATAGGTCCATAAAAGGAATGGGGAATGCAATAGCACAGGCTTGACTCTTCTGCTTTCTTCATAGAATTCTTATCAAATATAGATTAAGTTAGAAAGTGGCACTCCCTAATTAGGATGGCTAAAGAGGAGAAAGTAATCAAGTAACAGTACCTTCCTCACAATAAATTCACAAACAGCTTCCTATATTCATTCAAATAAACTTGCAGTATAAAGACACCATGCATTTCCCTTTCCTTTGTTAGTTATCAAGGAAACAGAACAAGTGTAAGTTACATGATTATTTAGTCAAAGATATTTTAGAACACAAGAGCATTATGAAAAAAACACACTAATATGTGTGTGCCTTTAAGGATTCATACACCTGTTCTATTAGAATGTTGGGGTTGTCCAGCCTGGAGAAGAGATGGCTCTGGGGAGACTTTGTGACCTTTCAATACTTAAACGGGGCCTATAAGGAAGATGGGGACAAACTTTTTTGCAGGGCCTGTAATGATAGGATGAGGGGTTTAAAAAAATAAACACAAGTTTGAGGAGATGGTATTTCTTACTAGTACACTTAAAAAAAAATACACAAAGCAAAACAGACATGAGTCAAGTTGTCCAAGAGGTACAAAGCTTTTATGAGGGGGGAAAAATAGTAGGAAGACAGCCTGGGTATTTTTTTCTGGGGAACACTGTGTAGACAGAAACACTATACTTAGATGACATGTAGATTTAGAAACAGTGGGTACCTACTCCACACTGATCTTTTACTGCAAGAATCCCTTATTGGAAAAAGCTATATACAAAGTATGGCCTAAGTTAAAACGTCAAGAGAAACATTACATCAAGAGTACTGGCTAGAAGAGTGTTAATCAGGGAATCAAGCAAGAAGCAATTACAATTACAGCACAGCAGCAGCTACAACTCAGCAAGTTCCGTGCTTCAGAAAGATGACTGTGTACTTTTGCTCCATTTGCATGTACAGGATAGGCTATTGGTACCTCAAACAAACTGGGAATACCAAGCTCTCTGACACTACAAAAGTTCTCAAGTGGCAAACAAAAAATCACAACGTGTGTACCGATCTCTACTTTGGTTCCCCATTTGTAATTTTTTCTTGTTCAAACTGATGGATGAATCTAATGCTTTTAATTATTTCCAGGGTATTCCCTTCAGAATTGCACTGCTTTCCCCATACACAGTGCTTCTGTCCAGAGACTCCCTTACTTCATTAAGATGGAAAGTCATTTCAGTCACAAAAAGCCAAAGTAATCATGTTTTAGTCAACTGAAGTGCACACAAGCTGCTATCATCATAAGTACCGCATGACAACGCAGGACAATGCTGCATTGCCTGCTGCCCAGGGGATGGAGAAATTGCAGGTTTGCCTGGTTTAAAAATATAAAGCTAATGGTCTCACTTAAATTCAACACCGGCTTCTCTGAAGCTGACTCGGATTGAAAAGCACAAGATCAGTATGAAGTAATTCAGTTTGTGCACAATACTGGCACAGGAGAGTGGAAAATGGTGAATGGCTGTCTTTTTGAGAAGTAAAAAACGTCACCACAACTTCTTAAGAATAAAAGCCACAAATCAAAGTTCCTCAAATAAATTGCATTTAAGCTTAAAAACTGCATGCTTGGCAATGGTAGGACTGAAGCAAAAAACTGCAAACTCAGAAAGAATGAGTTATCTAATTTACAAAGGAACTCACATATGAAAGAAGTCTCATAAAAGAGATTAAAAGACCCCTCACCCTCGGTAGCTTGGCAAATTTCCTATGACCTCCCAAAATAGCATCATAGAATGGTTTAAGTTGGAAGGGACCTGAAAGATGATCTAGATTCAAAATAGGAAAAAAATTTGTATTAAAATGAGGTACAGTATATGAAGCTTCAATGGGGATGTATAAGGAAGATTTCCCTAATCAAATAAACTATATTTTAGATATAAAAAGGATATATGCCTAGCAATCAGTTAACAGAGGCACACAAACGTATGAAGTTTCTTCTCTTAATTAGGCCTCAAGCTTAAAATAAGAGTTTTCTAACAAAAGGTTTATATATTTAATTAGTATTCCAAGTATGTACACTACATATACAGCTTATATCAACGTAAAAGCAAATAATTTACAATGGTAGCAATCTTCAAAATAATTTACTCATTAAAGAAATTAATTCAAACATGTAAACAAGTAGACTTCAGAGTAAAATCAGAAATGTACTGTTTTTACACTGTACGAGACTTCATGTTAAATAATGAAAAAACTGGAAAACTAATCTCACCATTATTTCAGAAAAAATCCTTTTCAAAGTAAAATTTTTCATGCTAATCAGGACTGTACTAGTTTACTATTAATTCTACAATTAAATACTTATTACTGTCTTTGAGTAAAGAAGACACTTGACCCAGATGTTCATGAAATGATAGCAACAGCCCTTGCACAGTACATTCCAGAATTAGGAATCCAGTTAGGAAGAAGGAAACAAGTTAACACTGCTCACAGGAGCCCATTAAAGAAGGGAGTCACAGTTGCAGACTTGAAGTTATTTTTCTTTTGTATTTCAGCTGTAGTGTAATCTCAGAGCAGGGGAACACACCAGAGGCAAACCAAAATTAGGTCTCAAAGCAGAGGTACAGAAGAAGAGAGGCAAAGCTATATATTACACAGAGAAGATAAATACCGTTTTATTATGTTACTAGTAGCATTCCAGAAAAAAAGCTCACAATGGGTTTTACTATATAGTAGGACTGGATGAAGCGTAAGACTCATTTCATGAAAGACAACAAAAGCAGACATAAAACATAGGCCAAGCTCAGGTCTGGCAAATCACAGTTGCACCAGGGGAAGAGAAAAGAACACCATGAAAACTCACAAAGAATGTACAATTGCTAGAATGATTGTGTCTCCCTGCTATTCTCCCTGTTTGAGCACTAGCTAGATGTCAGTCATTCTCTTGTCTGGCACCAAACATTTAATGATCACTAACTTAATCTGTGGTTTATTTATGGCAAAAAAAAAGTTAACATTTTGGCAATAACATCTGAAAGCTGGGAAGTAACATGGATAGTATAGATGTAGCATAACAAGAAATTTAGGTTTTGATCAGTAGAGAACTGTATCATGTAACTTCACTGAGTTCGCTGCACTTGAGGGTTTTTCCATGTATCTTTATATCTGAAATGACAGACTGTATCATGACAAAGACAGCTAAAAGAAGCCAACTTCAGAAGTCACAAATTCAGAAAACATGTAAAAGATTGGCAAGTGCTTCACCAAACATTTACATTAAACATGAATTGTTGTTCTAGTTACATCTTACAGCCAGTAAATAATCTTTTTTTAAATAGTTACTCATCTCCTACTAACATTTTTTTCTAAAGCATATCATATCAATGCAAAGTATTAATCTCAAGTTACCTACAACAAAATTTAATTAGTCATAATTAATCACAAAGAAGTTTCAGATCTGCTCTTTGCACTGTTGTGAGTTTTCTTTAAAAAAAAAATTATTAATGGCAGATACATACTAACTTTAATAGGTTACTATTGCTACCAGCTATCACTGCTCCCACTGAAGTCAGGGTAAATGACCACAACTAAACAAACCTAGGGCAAAAACCTAACTTCAACTTTTACATCGCAATTAGGACACAGCAAATGCTCTGATATTTGCATCTAATTCTGTCAAAAATACTTGTTCAGTTTTCTGATATGTGCCCAAGCCTTTTCTCATCTATGTCTTCAATTGTGAAATGCTCAAAACTCTTTCAGAAAGGGAGTGGGTTTGTAGACACTATATGATCTTAACTCCTGGGGAGGGCTGCACCACCATTATCCTGTATTACACTGGTAGGCATAAATCTTTCACATTAGGATAAATTTTTTAAAATGTAAATACTTACCTATGCACACTGACAGTATTGACAACCAAGTCTCCACAAGATGTGTGACAGAGTATAAGACATGACTTACTTAACACTACTCAACCCACTTTAACAAAATATCCTAAATTAAATACTTGAGAGGAATAAACTGGTATTGAAGAGAATGTTGACTAGTGTCTGTAATAAAATTATTATTGAAATTACTAAATGCATTGTTTTACATATACATAAGCCAAAAGTTATTCAAATAAATTGAGCAGAATTGAACAATCCACAAACTAGATTTCTTAAACACATCAAATTTTTTAAACTCTATCTGATATACGTTTTATGCCTGTAAGAGAAGAGGTAGCATAACAATATTCTGAATTTATAGCACCCAACACAAGTCTAGCTCAAGTAGCTTAAAGTTACACCTTTAATATCAGCAAAAAAGAGGTCACATCCCACCCATGCTCTAGCAACAGTTCTTTCCAAGTGCTAGTGCTTGGCTTTGGCTTTTTGCTTGGCTTTTTTGTACAGCAGTTCTTCACACCTTCATTCCTCTGTAACATATTACACAGCAGAATAAATGTGTTTCTTTAACTGACATCATGAAAAACTGGACAACAGCTCAGTAATGTCTCCTAAAGCCTGGAACAACAGTTAGTCTTAATCCTTTAGAACTCACACAAGGATGCTATAGATTAGCTCTGTTTCTCTTTAGAATATACCTTCTGACTTAATTTTGTAGTTAAACATTTTTGAGAAGGTAGGAAAAGGCTTTAGACTCCTTCTGGAAGATGTCTGGAACTTATTTCTGATGAAGTAAAAATAGCATGCCCTTTGCTTTAAATAGGTACACAATCACAATATGCCCATCACCTTTATTTTATTGCTAACAAATTGCTGCAGTGGAATTAAAAGTTCAAACATGAGCCAGGGGAGTAATAAGCACTGCTGGATGAGCTCCAGCAGCATAAAACTAACTACAGCAATTTTACTCAGACTCTACTATGAACTCCAGTTTGTACATCTGACTTAAAAAAACAAAATGTTTGATCATGTAAGTAGGACTGCACTAAGGTACAATGTCAACTATGAATGCACAGTGTTTGAGAGCTTTCATAGTACCATGAAAATTAATCTGATGGGACTGAGCTATTCCAGTGACGCTTTCACTATGATGCTTTACAATATCTTTACCTGTAACTGTCCTTGTCAAAAAGGTTGTGGGTCTGTAATACAGAGTTATTAGAATGAAGTATACAAGGAACTGAAGTTCTTGAGCAGCAGAAACAGTTACATCAGTCTGATAAGTTGAAAAGCCCCACTTTAATAGTTGTTTTCAATTATATATTCCTGTATTACTAACTTACACTTAGCAGAGGTTAGGAACAGTAAAGAGATCCTACACATCCATTAAAGCTACTTTCTAGGATTCTCACATCTTAATTATATTTTCAGGTAGACATCACTCTAGAAGACAGAAGGTTTGGCAAAACACAAATGATTGTCTCTCCAAAACTCTACAAACATTACCCCACTTACACATTCATTCCACTGCCTGTTGCTTTAGTTTTACAGTGAAAGACAGTACTCAATGCAAGCTATTACTATGATTGAGTACCACACTATCCAAAGTTGGTGAGAGGGGGACAACACAGACAGGAAAAAAACATGCAGCTTTAGGTAGGTACACAAAGAATAACCTTATTTTAGAGCTCAAACCTGGGAACACAAATTTCATTTGCTTCTCATTCTCATTCTCCTACTGGCCTTTCAGCTAAGGTTAAGAAATGGCTTTTCTCCATCTTTGTCTCTATCTCCCTTTTACTGATGGGGAAACTGAGACAATCACTTTATTTCACAATTGCTATGACATAAAGAGGCCTTCACTGTTACTATGAAATATATATTAATCATTAATCATCACTGCTCTACTCATCATTGTATTAACAGAACTGATTCCTGTTTTCTTTTTAGTTACTGAGAGGACACACTGTTACATCAGCTCAACAAAAGTGAAACTAATGTTTATATTTTTACTAAATAATTACTTTTATTTCATTCTTTTTTTAGGGATAAAATATAACATGGGATTCCAACAACAAAAAAAAGTAAGTTTCCAGAAGTACATAAGTAAAATTGTACCCGTATTCCATGTATGGGCTACTGAGGCAGATGGCTCAGATAAGGCCACTAAACTGGAGATGAAGCACTGAAGAGGAAAAATGCATCAAGGCTTTGCCATGAAGTACCAATTTTCCTTTTAAAATATGAATTTGACAAGCTATGCAACTTTAGTTTTCTAAGTTTTTTCTAGACTGGATATTGCTAAAAGACACTGTAAGCTTTGAACACATCAATATTCTGTATAAAACCATACTGGTCAAATCAACGTATTGAGAGGCACTTTAAAATAGGCTAAAGAAAAATACTGGTGAGATTCCTCCATCTAGTGGCTGTTAGCACATTCACAGCAGCAGAGACAGCCCACCACGGCCATTCACTATTTCATTGCTGAAAAAGAAATGTAAAATAAGCAAAGGAACAACTCTGCACCTGCCAGCTGCAACCTAAATGCCATTGCATGGTGAAATCAGTGTGATGCGATTGGCATCACTCCATCTCTACAGCCACAGCTTGACCTTCTGGATGAAAAATTACACTGACAGAAGACATTCAAAACATGGCATGAGTTTCCAAAAAATGGTATGTTCATCATAATTGTGCTCATTAAAGGTGCAAATATCTAGGAAGTCTCAATTTGATAACATTGAAATATGAGCTACATCATTAATAACAATGAATTTTAGCCAGTCTGTGAAGAACAATATTTATAAATACAGCTGTTATTTTACAGACAAAAAATTAATACAACTTTGACCGCTGAAAAAAACTTCAAGAGCAGTGTACAACAATCACGTCCAACAATGGAATAGTGTTTTTTATGACAAATTATCAGTTGGTTTCTCAGTCTGAGTATCACATACCACCTCCCACTATCAGAAGAGCTAGCACAACATTTTAGAAGCCTACATTCTGCAAAAACTTGCATAGCACTCTTAAAATTGTGTTTAATGATAATCTGTTCTGAATTTATATAGTGTTTATCAATTCATGCACGTAATCTACAAAATTATACAATTTGGGTTTTTTCTTTAGCTATCAATGTTTTTTGTAGTGAATACTGAGGTGTATTTTTGAGCCTTTTTTAATTTCTCACCCTTAAAGAGCAATGTGGCAAAATATTACTTCCATGACAGCATAAGTTAAAGTTACCTGTAGCATCGTTTTTTCAGCCAACAGAAAGACTTGCAAAATCACTACTACAATTAAGATTTAATTGCAGCCTTGAAAGACCTTACTAATCCCTACACTGTACACCTTAACAGTAACCCAGTATATTATTTTTAAGGCAGCTTAAAATGCTATTAGAGATGAAATAAAGGCTGCAAATCAGAAATTTACAATTTATAAAACCTCTGAATAAACTTCAAGTACTTTGTGTAAACAATAAACATTCTGTAACTACATCTGCCTCCTCTGTTTAAACACTCCCTGGTGATACATACACCATTCTGCTCCCAGGTGAGTTCTCAAAACAGGGATGACATGTAGTTAAACAGTGTCCAGAACCTAATTTTAGTCTTAGAGGCATAGACATGTAGACAGGGATTAAATTCAGCTGCTCAGAGAAGCAGAAGCACATCTGGGCTGTAAACCAAAAGCAGTATTAATCAGTAAGACCCACCTAATGAAAAAGAGCAGGTCCCAGAAACCCCTTATCTATACACACACTTGCTTACTCTGTTTTCACTTACCTAGTCCTAGCCACACCACCATTCCCACATCTTACTGCTTCTCATCAAGTGTCAATTTCTTTGGTCCCAAGCTCACCTCACTCAAGCCTCCCTTTGGGGTCCCTGCATGCTGCCCTCACCAAACTCACTTCTCTGCAAAGCCTCTGTTCTCACTGCAGTCCTCTCTGCTTCCCTCTTCCCACTCTTGCTCCCTCCACATCTTCACTTCACAAACACTACAGACCTCCCTTCCCTATCAGGCTTCACTCCGTGAACAACTTTTCTCACTGCAAAAACAAACTACTGAAAGAGTGGAGGAGAAAACACACAAATTTGTGTGACAATAGGCAGTCTAGAATAATTAAGTCCTCAAAATACTCAGATCCTTTTTGTGGACATTTCAGAGACTATACATCTAAGACAAAAGTATTTCTCAGAGTCTGGGTTACAAGCACCACCTAAAATACAGTTAAATCCAAATCTGAATTGGAATTCACCAGTTCAGGCCCTTCTCAGCTTTTGGATTTCAGGTAAGCACAGAGCAAGATGACAAAAGAAAAGTGACTACCACACAGTAGGCACAGTGCTGAGGCTTGCAGCAATGCATTTTGTTGTACAATTCTGCTGAACTTAGAGTGTGCAAATAGATCCACACTTAAGTTGTACAAACTGTTAATACTGACAAACACTCTCTCACTTACTAACATCTTTAATCTTTCCCCCCATTCTATCAGGACTGCATTTCCAGCAATAACCAAGATAGTCGATTAAGAAAAAGTACTGCAGATGGAGCAGCAACAGCAAAGCAGAGCAATTCATTACACCCATCTGAAAATGTGTCCCCTAAGCTTCAAAGCACAGACAGAAGCCAAAGCAGCATAATGTTTGCAATGAAAGACCAAGAGAAAGGTGAAGACATTAATTCCATCAGGTTCCATAAACGGAGGAGAAGATTTATAATCAAGAAGAGCCCAATTCTGATTTCCATGAACAGTTCCATTCTCAACCTGCCCACGCTTAAATCTGAAGACAGAAACAACAACAAGTGGAAAAGTCTCTACCAGATCCAAAGGGAAAGAAAGCAGATAATGAGGGAAACTTGTTCTAAATATAAGAGTAATAATAGAAGAATAATCACTCCTTATCATGTTTCTAGAATATTTGTGGAAGACAAATACAGAGTTTTATACTGTGAAGTACCAAAAGCTGGTTGCTCCAACTGGAAACGTGTGCTCATGGTTCTTAATGGGTTGGCTTCTTCCACAAAAGATATACAGCACAACACAGTGCACTATGGAAACTATTTAAAAAGGCTAGATGGATTTGATCACAAAGGAATTTACCATAGGCTCAACACTTACACAAAGATGCTTTTTATTAGAGAACCTTTTGAAAAGCTGGTATCTGCATTTCGGGACAAGTTTGAACATCCAAATAATTACTACCACCCAGTTTTTGGGAAAGCTATCATTTCCAGATACCGTGTCAATGCCACCAAAGAAGCATTAAGGACAGGCTCCGGAGTAAAATTTAAAGAGTTCATTCAATATCTCCTGGATGTACATAGGCCAGTAGGTATGGATATCCACTGGGATCATGTCAATAGGCTTTGCAGCCCATGTTTAATAGACTATGACTTTGTTGGGAAATTTGAAAGTATGGAAGAAGATGCAAACTTTTTCTTGCACTTAATTGGTGCTCCACAAAATTTAACTTTCCCCAAGTTTAAAGACAGGCATTCCAACGAAGAAAGAACTACCACTAAAATTACACAACAGTACTTTGCAGAGCTTTCTCCTTCTCAGCGACAACGAAGCTATGACTTTTACTATATGGATTACTTGATGTTTAACTACTCAAAACCTTTTGAGGATTTATACTGAATGGAGAGCTGGGACATCTCCACAGTTGTATCAGTTGAATTGTATAACAAATCCAGGTGGCTCTATTTATATATACTTGTCTGTTATCAAACAATTGGTTGAAGAGCAGAAAAAAAACCCAGAACAGACCATAAGTGGCTAGGGATGTTTACACCTTCACCTTAACTGCCTCCTTTTTTAAAATCACATTTTTTCTATAATTTCTCCATATGAAATGTGTACATGTGTATAATATTATATGTCAGGGCTCCCAAATAAAGCACATAATTTCCATCCTGTCATGGACTGTGTTTGCACTGGGAGAATGGTTTGAAACTGGGGAAACACAGATGACAATTCTACAGTGGAGATAGTATTTCAAGCTCTTTACTATTTAGAAAATAATTCTGAAAGTGACAGATTAGGAAGAATGAGAAAAATACACTGAGTGATATTTACAGCTTATGGAAATCTGCAACACATGAAGCCATACACTAAACAGGCACTACATATTTGAAACCATAGATTGTTATTTCCTGATACTTGTAAGTTAGCTAGGGAGAAAAAGTCCATCACACTTGCACTGTTTAAAAACACACTGATAAAACAACTAATACGTAATGACCATGTGAGTGCAGTATTAAACCAGATGTTGCAGTTCAGAGCGAGGACATGTTCTCCCCTTCAGTAATTCCCTTATGGCACATTCTTCTGCAAAATGATAAAACGCAGAGGAACATTTGCATCTTTGTAAATGTTATTAAGATTAGTTCAATCCTTTGCATTAACATAAATCTATGGTTTAATCTTCATAGTCACCAGGGATATAAAATCTTTCCTTCATAACAGCATAACGATGACATTTAAAGTGGCTATATTGGATCAAGTCTCAAACTCTACCACAAACCCAAACTCGTCAGTCATTTCTGGAGTTTGTATTTCACAACCAACAATTTCATCACAACTGGCAATGTACAGATGTACAAAAAATCTAAGAAAAATCACCTGTTTCAAGCAGTTCTACATTTACAGATTCAGATAAAAAAAGTTTATTCACACAGATAGTTTCATACATAAATACTTGCCTCTCAGTCTATCCAGAAATACTCCATATCTTTTTTAGTCTTTTAAAGATTTTAACAGGGGAAAAATGTTTTGAGTTACCTTGTATCGAATGATTTACTGACAAATACTTCAACATCAAGTCTGATGCTGGGCTTCTATATTTTGTTCCAAGAAAAACTGTTTGCATTAGAAAGGAAATGTGGAACTTGTGTTGTTCCATGAATCCCAGTCTGCCCAAGCTTCTCATCACCACCTTGTTGCTACTAACCACGTACCCCACCTTTCCACCCCCTCAGATGCTTGTTGAACAGCCTAAATTACTAGGTAACAGCCTTTTTATTCAAAGTAATTTTTCTGCTAGGCCAACTCAGATCAGCAATAACAGGCTGGGGACTATTCACCCAGGCTGCTCTACCAACAGGTAAGCATAGCAGATAACCTAACTCAACAGGTTCCACTCAAGAGTATCCAGGGAATAACAGGGCACATTAATCAATTCGTAGTGCAAATGGAGGAGAGCATTTATATCACTAGTGGTGGGATTTATCAGGGGGTAGAGGGAGGAAGCATAGTCACCACCACCACTAGGAATTCAAGCCATCCTTAGATTTAATTTTACTAAAGTGCTCCAAAAACTAACAGTACTATAATGCAATTTATTTGCCAGCAGTTACAGCAGTCACCAACAAAAGGAAAGAAGATAATATTGGAGGTCTTATAGCTTCTTTTTCAGAGTCTGATCTTGCAAACAGGTCAGTGCACCAAAGCACAGTGTGTTATCACTGCTTTTGCAGACTAGTACTGAACTCATTCAAGTCAGTGGATGAAATTCCATTGAGAGAAGAACCTTAATTCACTTTGTTGCAACACCATTACAGCAGAAGAGAACACGTGGACTCATGGGTTATCTCTGTGATGTGACCAGAGTAAAGCCGGATATCATTTATATTCAGACCTCTGCTAGCTTGAGAGAGCTCTAAGGGAAAGATTAAAGAACTTAATCCTATAGTTCAATTCACATTGAAAACCTGGCTTTCTCCTTCTTCCTCACCCCAAATTCCTTTTCAGCTTAATCTACATATACACACAAATTGATAGAGCCACAAGGTCATGTTCACATCCAAAAGACTTTGTTGGCACAGTTACCTTTCAGTAAATTATTTCACTGTAAGAGTGGAAAAAATAGCAGCAAAATTGCACTTGTTCATATCAAACTGGTGTTTTTATTACTACCTCCCCAAATCTATTTTAATTAAAAACATTTACTACTCCAATAAAAGCTAACAACAAGGAATATGATTTTTAAATGACAAATTAAAATTAAGACTTTGGCGATGTTATATTTGTCTGGGGTAACAAGCATTCTTTAAATATAAACTGCTAAATAAATGACTCATGTTTATAACAAACTGTATATGGCACAGTAGCATCTGTTTTACAGTATCTCAAGGAAGACAGAAGTAGCCTTCTAAATTCTTGAATGTGCTTATTACTGGCTTTTCGCATCAATTTGCTTTTGTTACTGTCATCACCCATTTCCTACTGGCTAATGCAAACACAGCAGTAAATGGTTTCAAAGACAAATCAAATCTGTAAAACATATGTACCTTAAAGCAAGAAATGCGTTATCTTCAACAAAAAAGCTAAGGCAACAGACAAACTAATATTTTCATACCAATCAAAATGGTTAAAAAAGCAACAATTTTAACTAGATGGTATTACATTTCAGACAGATAATTTCCCTTTGGATTGTTTTTTTAAACACAAAATCCTGAGATTTTATTTTTTGATAATGCAATTGAACTTTTTTCAGAGTTCTTCACTCTGAATTTTTCCCCATATTTTATCCTTCTGTTCATATGGAAATTTATATTCCATATAGAAAATGTAAATTTGAGATTTTGTACACAAGTATTTTCAGAGAAAGAGCATACCTTATAGCAATGCAAGATGCAAACTTTTATTATACAAACTAATTTCATCAATTCAATCAGGTGTTTTTTCCCATTCTTCTTGATACATCCTCAGTAAGAAGTGAGGTTTTTTACTACTGGACTCTTTACAGAACTGTACTGTATCTTAAAATTTTCCAATATTTTTGCTCCCATTCCTTTTCTGCCCCACCTCTCTTCACAACTCCTATTCTCTTAAAACATTGCCCATCCTCAAGTTAATAGCTACAAATAGCTCAGCTATCTGATATCAGAACAGCATCTGCATACAGTAGTAGTTCATTTTCAGAGCACAACCTGGGAGACAATTCACAGCACAGCCTGTTTGAGCCAATATTGCTTCAAGAGATTATTTTCAGGCTGGCATTGATATTTGTGGTGACTTCAAAGCCTCAGCATGCATCTGCACTGTTGAACAGTGACTTAGGAAGCGTCCCAAGCTTCTTGTGGCAAGATGCATCTAACTAGTTTTCATCCCAAGGGAACAGCCACTGGGTTAAGAAGGGCTGGCAATTTTATTTTTTTTACCTTTCCTCAAAAGAACCAAGTAGAAAAGATTGTAAACAAACACTTCTAATGGCTTCCAGCATGGTACTAGTGTAAGAATGCACTGGAGTCAAGCACAAGAGAGAGTCGAGATTTTACATTAGTTATATCAGCGACAATGCTTTCCACTTTTAAGTCACATTTGCCAAAATTTCTCAGAACTATCCATTCAAATAGAGGTGTCCAGAATTAAACATGCAGTTAGATGCACTGGACTCAAGTTTTAAGAATGGCAGCAACTCTCCTGTTCCATACTTTAATGTAATCCTGAAGTATGTGAAAGCATTACACAATGCATCAGTTGAGCAGTAAAGGCAAGACAGCCTAGAACATACTGACCCAGAATGGGAAGGCAGACATGACTTAGCTTTTCTCTCTGCCACCAGGCTATTCAGTTAATGTATCATGAAGCAACTGATAGTTAGTTGTGACTCATACTGAAGAATAAGAATGTTTGCTTTATTACTAGTCTAATAGAAAACACCCAGCCATGTAAATGTATTTTCTGGTTAGGTTTCATTTAAAACTCCAAATATTTAAAAATACCACTTTGGGAAATCCTATGCATGCACACAACTCAGTGGACAATTAACTTGCATGTAGCAAGGAGCATCCATACATAAAACCTTCTACGTGGGCAAACCTTTTAAGTATCATTTTCCAGGCAGTTTGTGCCCCACTGATTTTTACCCATTTTTATGAATAAGATCTTTCAAATTCTGCCATCCACTGCCATTTTTGCCACCAGCTTTTTTTTAACTGAAGACACACATTAAACAGAATTGCAGTGAAGGTCAAGTTTTTCATTATGTACCTATAAGACTTGAATTCTTGTGTTTAAATTCAGCTATTAGAGCAGTGCTGGCCCCATGATTCACATTTAGCGTTATAGGACTCTCTATCAGAAATCTTTTGTAGCAGTGTCATCATTTTCTCCTGGAGCTTAAAATTACACTGTCAAATTATGAAAAATGAAAGAAGCTTTGACAATCCAACTTTTCCACAGTTATTTTCCCAATCTGGGATCCCTGTCTGGATTTATTTTCACTTGTTACAGGAAATTTCCATCTCACCATATCTAACCATAAGTAATGTCACCAGCTGCAAAAGGTGTTAAGATTACATTCAAGCAGAGGGAGCAGCAGTACAGGAAAAAAATGGCCTAAGGCAACTGCACTAAGAGCTTGTCCCAATCCATTAAACACTAGTGGAGGTGGCTTCTTTCCTAAGAAATGAAAGCTCCAGGCTGTAGTTCACCTTCAAATTCATAGATACAGACTACTGTACATTATAATCTCAAGAAAGTTATTTTATCTTTGTTTTAAGTATTCATCCAGTCAGTATTACCCTTTCTGGGTACCATGATGTAGCTGCTGAGAAGTCACGCGAAGGTGATGCCTGCCTACATATAGATACATATACTGAAGACCACAGGGCACAGTTTTAGCTACCTGTTTCTATTAAATATCAAATAGCTGACCTGTTTCTACAGTATTCATTCACAACAATACTCCTACACCTAGTAGTAGTCAGGTATGCTAGTGCTTAGGGCAGGTAACTGGGAGATTGGGCCAATTATTTATCCATTTTCTGACTGTCTTGTTTCAGATGACCTAGAATTGCTCTGCTTACCTTTCACCATGTCTGGTGCAGAGGAAAATTCAAGAACCATGTAACCTTTCATTGCATTTAACTGACTGATCTCAATTTCATTTTTAATTCACACATAGCAATATACAATGGAAAGAGGTTTAGTCAATTTTTCCCCTTGACTAATATCTCCTTTTCTATCAGAATATTTTTATAATATCCAAAAAAACAGTCACTACAGCACAGGCAAACTGACCAATAAGACCATGTGATGCAGCAAGAGGCTACAATATTTATGTAGTCTCACACTAAATTTCTCCACTGAAATCCATACAGACATGAATCCTGCTCAAGTGACACACTGTGTACTCATCAAGGTGATATTGTCTTTATAAATCAGGCATACAATGACCATTTCAAGCAGTGTGGAATATGTAGCAGGCATTATGAGATGGCTTATGAATCTGACAGTTTATCCATGTTTATCTGTGCAAACAAAAAAGCAGTTTATTGTTTATTATCTAAAATAAATCTGAGGACTTCATTAGATCCTCCCACCAAAATTTCATGTCATTTTTATATTACAGTCTATGAAGCACACAGCAGGTGGTAATGATAAAAGACATTTTACCTTAGAGATCTTCATAGGGAGTTTCAAAATCAACCATTCAGAATAAAAAGCTAAGGCTGCCATATTTGACCAAAATATAGAACTTATGAACACTCAAGAACAAACATGTGCAGGAGTAAAATCAATTTTAGACAAATTCAAAATACAAATGTAATACTACATCCTGAAACCCTACATATATGATTATAGAAAGGAGAAAGAGGCAAACAAATAAAAGAACAATGACATTCTAGTAAACAGTGTTTACACACAACCACTACATATTTTAATTTCTGTGCCACTGGTTCCAAAATAGCATAATGGCACCCACCTAAATGACACTGACTTTTACCAACCTGTGAGTGTTCAAATATCAAAAGTGTCTTACTTCACTCTTATTGTCTTTGATTTTGTCTTTTGATTTGTCTTACATTGTAGTCTTGCAGATCATGTGCAACTAGAACATCTTCAAACCAAATGTGTTTGTTTCTTGTACATCAGAATCCTCTATCCCTCCTGAAATATCCATAAAGAAAATAAGACTGGGGAGAAACTACACTGCCTTGCCCAACTAGTGGTCTGGCTTTAAATGGCTTGAATCTTCTCATCACTTTTTAAATACGTCTGCATTTGAACTAACACCTGCCTTTTACAGGTGTAGCTTGCAGCATAATTACCCTATGATGCAAAATCGACAGGTCTGCCAGTTTCAAAAACTAATTTATAACATGGATTCACATTCTTCCTGAGAGTGATTAAAATCTGAAGATACACTCAGCCTCACTAATCTGAGTTTGTGGAAGAAATGCTAATGTAAATTCAAGTATATACATCCACACTTCACTTCTGCCTCTGTTTGGTAATTAAGGCATGTATTTGGTTCCAGAGATACAGAAAAGAAACTAAAATCCCAGAAGCAGCTGTCGAATCTGAGCCCAAGGTTATTAATCATATTGCCTCTAATAGTATATAAAATATCTTTACTGCCTCAAAAAAAGCCTTTTTTTAAAAAGTATGAGATTTAAATATGTCACAATATTCTGGATATCTTGATTAGATCTCCTTTAATATACTGCCTCCAAATAATTCATAATTTATTTAACACCACTATCAATCTCACAGAAATGAAGAACTCTTACTACTAATTAAGATTAAGAAGAATTTTTAGCCTGACTAGACTAGCAACAAAAATTGATAAGGAGATTTTTTTTTCCTTAAACAGTGTTTTTTTGCTGTCGTCTTGTAATTAAAGTTTCAACCAAGGTCCCATTAGGCCAATACTGATCCCCCCGTGAATCATACAGACCCTCAAGTCTTCACATTTTCAGAGTGAAGTCTCACTGGTAATGAGCATCTGGGAAGATTTTGACTAAATCAAGCGAGAACTCAATCAGATTAAAGCCTGAAGAATTTTGCTCCTCATTGACATTTAAAAAATTTTCTACATCATTGCCCCAATCCAGCAAGACCACATGGCCTCATAAAACAGCACCCAAGCTACTTTACAGGGTTGACTGCAAGGGAAGGTTGACTACAGTGGCTATAGCTGCTAATTTCAAGTCAGGTAGCCAAAGTGCATTAGAACTCACTATAGATGCCTTCCCTCATTCAGTGGTCCCTCAAGATGAGGGCACAAAACTTAGAGTGAAGGTCAGGGAGAGCACAGGGTCTGCTAGTTCACCCAAATAATCTTCCACCATTCCCTATTTCGCTCAGTTTCTACCTCTTACAGTTTATTTGTAGTTATGAAGCATAGATATTTGCATGCCTAAAAACAAACATGTCACACTTAAACATCCTGAGGAAGCTCAGTTTATAATCCCTCTTCCCAATACTTGTTTCTCTCCACAAATAAAATCACAGGCAAGAAGGGTTAAATGGATAATCAAAGCCTCAAACTGATAACACAGATGAGGTAAGTGCTGTCTTTCATACAGTTAAAGACCCTGAAGGGTAAACAGTTGTACAGTCCATCCAGCAGTACGGGTAGGCAATGCCAGAGAGATGCAATTTCTTTAAGCAAGAAAGGGATGCCTAGAAACAGGCGATTAAAGTCTTGCAGTTACCTTAAATAAGTATAATAGCTCAGTGCCTGATACAGGGTTTTTTTTAAGCTTTTACCAAACACACCTCAAAACACGCAATAACTTTGATCAAAGACAACTCTTAAGCAAGTATTAGAATAAAAAGGATGCTTCATCTTCTACCATATCGTAAGTGTGAAATCTGATGATGTTTACCATAAAACCAGAACAGTGTATATAGCATTTGAGCAGCTGTAGAGTTTTCAAATTCCAGATTTGTGTTTTTTCTGCTCCAAAGAACTGAAAATCTCACAGCATTATAATAGTCAGTCAAGACAAGGGGAAAGTAAATCAAAGCAATAAAGGGGTAGAAATCCCTGCACATCAGCTTCGCATTCAAAGTTACTTTCCTGCTTAGGAAAAGGCTTTCCTTTTCATTCCCTTCTGAAGCATCCAATAGAGCTAAGTGCCAAAGGCAAGATTTCATACTCAGCATTTCATACACAGTAGAAAAACAATTCTGATGTTCTATGGGAAATCTTATGTAGCTTGTCCCAGTATATTTCTCTTGCATTCTACTGCCTGTCTGTAGCCTTAAAGAATAAGGAACTTTTATTACAGAGGTGATCTGGTAACAGGAAGGTATAAAGTATTAATGCAAAACACCTTGCTACAATTTTAGTATCTGCATATTCCCATGCTCCAGTTTTGGGAGAGATAAGATATCTTGGTGGAAAAAAGATTTTAAGATATAATTAAATTCCTTAACCAAAATTATTGTAGTTATGACACTTGACACTGCAGGTCCTTAATAGCCCTAGAAAAGTAATTTTTATTTTTATTTTTAAATGGTCCTTTCAGAAAGAAGTGAATGAAATAAGGTGCTGCTTTCATTTAAAAACACAATGCTAAGCATAAAAACTTAAGAAGCTCTTGATCACAGAATGCTGAACTGCTTCAAATATCAAGTTAGCACAACCAGGATCATTTGAAGTAGAATAGATAATAATTAGTTCTTCAAAGATAAAAATTGTCACATTGAAGTTGACTGATGAAAAGTTTCAAGGCTATCCAGGGGCACCAAGGCAAAAGCCATCCCAGCAAGAAGCTACTTGTTTCTCTGTGGTCAGAATGGCACCCCAAAGAAGCATCACTGTTGCCAGCACACCCAACAAGCACAGCAGTTCTTATACACCACACAGCATTTCACACACAATGTCAGGGAAAGTATCAGGAAAGTTTTTCAAATTGCTATAGAGGGTGTAAGGCCACTTGAACAATTAATTTATTGTAAATAAAAAAACACTCACACAAATTTAATATCTGAGCTATTGCTTGGACCTGAACAGTCATTAATCCTTTGCAAGACATTGTGAACAGATGGGTGGAAATTCTGTCAGAGCTCTTCATAACTTGACAATCAGTTATGAACTCCTATGAGGCCAATTGGAAATACTGGCAATTAACCACAACAGCAACACAGTACACTCCAGTAGAAAGTCACCTAGTAGTCAGCTCTCTTTGACCACTGATGTTTTCGACTACCACTTAAATCCAGTTCAGAATAGTGAGAAAGAACAAACCAAACCTTCATATTTCTCCATTGGAGGCATCTACTCAGTCCTCCAGGATGCATCTCTCAAAACACATTACCATCTTCCTACTGCAATCTCTTACTCTTCTGGCATTCAACCGTATGAAACAAAAGCCCCATCTGAAATAAGAACAGAAAAATGCACCTGACAAATTAAGATATTTTATCCATACAGAACTTACCACACTGTAATACTGCTATGACCTTAGCATACCACTCTGTCATTTCTACTTAATCCTTGCCATAGCTCCCAAGTGTCTCTTTACCAAGTGGTGATACTAAAAGTTATTTGTTTCCCCTTAGCCACAGATTGTTCTATTATCTGTCTTGGAGGAGGTGGCCTTATCCTTTGAAAACTAGGAACATCAGTTTGTATCTCAAGCAATAGCAAAACCAAGTTTAAAGAGAAAAAAAAAGCTTATCCTTCATACATAAGTTTTCCCAGTGGTTTTGAAACATCTGGCAACTGCCCAAGAGGGAAAAATTGTCCCAGTAATAGAGGCTGTGCTGCTGAAAAATATCATTTCTAAAACTGTTGATCATTAGCAAAACACCATAGATCAGGATCTTTTTAACCAGCAGCACTAGAATAGCTTGAGAGGGTGACTAAAGCAAGTGAATAGGGTTTTTACCATAATTACTGAAAAACGAAACTAGTTTCTTTTCACCATGGACAGCTTCCACCTCCTGCCAGCAGCATTAATGTAGAATATGGGTGTTAATAATGAGAACAGTAGGAACTGAAAGTGTTTTAAGATTTAAAGGCTGACTCTTTAATGGTCTTCATGTGGCATGCCATATAATTAATACAACTTTTTTACCAATTCAAAATAAGTACTTCTCTACACAGAGCTGCAGTTCTGATGTTAAGAGCCATGTTTGGTCCTTTCGCATTCTCTCTTATATCATTAAGTACTTCAAATTACAGTAATGAGACTTACTTTCATTTTGTAAGGCCTTTACATTCCAAAAATAATGTAAATGGACCCTTAGGATGTTTTATGCACTCAACATCCCACCTAATAAATAAGAAGATTGATTGACAAAGTATTCAATAGAAATTGACACAGTAAACCTTTTCTACCTCTCTCTAAGCACTGGCTATATTTATTGTGCTACTCTCACAATTGCAATCACGCTCATTCCAACTTCAAGAAAACTAGCTAGGGTAGGAGCAACAAAACTGGAGCAGAGCAAGACACTATCTCAGAAAGCACAGAATTAGTGACAAATGTTGGCACATTCTTGGCCTGCTTACATTGAAAGCCAGATACTTTCACATTTGGAACAACTTCCAACATGCAGTAGCAATGTGGAAGTTACCAGGAATTACCTGTACCTGACAGAACACCTCCTCCAGGACACGTGCCTTCAGACCTGCATAAAGGACTGGCAGTTTCACTAAATCTTTACCCTCTTCAATTCAACTGGTTTGAATCACAGCAAGCCTTCCTCTCTCACCAGCTTTCCTGTAAAAAACAAAACAAACACACCAAACACCAAAAACAAGAACAAACCAATCAAACAATAAACACTGTAAAGACAATTTTCAAAATTTCTTGCTTCTCCTCAATTGCTATAAAGTAATCAAGGAAAACCCACAGTTTTCTTGTTTAGGACAAAGAAAAAAAAAACCACAAAACACAACAACAAAACCTCTTCACAGCTATATTCCACAGGTAAACTAAAATTAGTGACTAGCTAGACAGTCTTCTCCCCTTTACTCTGTTACTGCCTTTGCTTTAGCTCCCAGAATTTTCAGGAAAGCCTACACTAGGTGAAGAATGTAATATTTTGTGGCTTCTAATCTAAGAACTAATGTTGTTGGACAGCTTTAAAGTTCACACTTCTATTACTACACTGTTTCAGAAGACAAATTATTACAGTCTTACACTTATCTACTGCCCTAATCTTACATATTCACCTGTAGACTTTAGTCTCAAAATATTTTGTAAGAATGTTTTCATACACTGTTTAAATATTGCCTTATCTAAAATAGAAATAACATGAGCTTAACTTCATGACATTGGAGAATAGGGAAGAAAAAACCCACATCCTTGACAAATATAAACATATTATAAAGCTCTAGCACCAAATCCCTAAATATCTAGTATGCAGCAAGGCCAGCAGAGCAAGGTTTCTAGAAGCCAGGTAGAATCTTCACCTCTCCCATGGACTTTTATGCAACCACTTTTTTTTTAAAAAAACCCTCCAGACATCAATTCTGTATCTTCTGTAAGTGATAATATTTCCATGAATAGCACAAATTGATGGGGGAAATGCCTTCTCTAATTACTCCCTACTAAAGCAAAGAGTCCAAACCAGAAGTCACAATCAGCTTAAATAATAATCAGCCTAATGACTAGGTTAGTGACACAGACAGAAGCTTGAAGGAACAAAATGTGTGGCTACAGGGTTATCTCAGGGGAAGCTGTTGCTTACAAGCTATGAGTTGTTAAAAAATTCTCCTCTGAGAGTCCGAAGAGACTTGCAGTAAAGAACCACAGAGATCCAGAACCAGTTGAAAGAGTTATAAGTAATTTTGTACCAATGCACATTCCATATACCAGCAGCCAGAGGATGCAAAATCCCCTAAGAGACTAGATAAATTTACAAAGACCACCCCATAGAAGAGTAGGCTGCAAACAATTATGCTCACAATTTTAACATCCTGCAACAGGATGAAAAGATGGACTGTGAAGACCTACATTGTGGAAGTGTCACTTTTGAAGATTTACACAAACATTAAACTGTGAATGTTACAAATAAAGCAAAAAGGATTAGCTGCTGCTTTCAAATAGATAAGCAAGTAGAGGCTTACATGGGGTAAAAACAATTGGTTTCTGCTTTGTAATGATTCATGGCTATAAACACACACATAGTCATATGCACAGCCCTGATAATGCCTGTGGCATGGGGAAGCACTCTCAATGTCTGCTCCAAAACACATTTGCTCTGTTTATTGCTTCTTTTAAAAGATTCAAAAGCTTTGTTTGCCATTTCTGACAGTGGGGTTTACTGTATACAAGGTTTCCAGTTTACAAAAGATGTAACAGCTAACAATCTGTAACTGTTGTCTCCAAGATGCTCCTGATGTATTAAGGACTGTATTTTATACCCTTAAGGAACAAGGAAAACAAGGAAAGACTGAGGCAGCATTCCTGATCTTTGCATAGATACATATGCCAGTAAAGAGGAAGCCTGGGGACAATGTTCAGCAGTGATCTTCTGCATCTGCCAGCTCCAAAATGAAGAAGATGAAGCAAGCATAAACTCCAAGTTAAAAAGAGGTAGCAGCAGCTTAAGTATTTCATTTGTATACAATGCTTTTTTTAATCCACATCTGGCTTTGTCCTCTACATTAGGTAGCTAGTTAAACTCACCACAACCTTCCTAGAACCCAGGCTTGAGCCCTGCTCTGTTCCATCTTGCTCACTTCTCAGTTCACACTATATGTAAAAGCCCAGGCCTTCATGTGCAGAAGTCAAAATTCATTTAGCTACTTTTCTCTGACAGCTGCAAACCACATAAGGTAGTTATATTCCATTTAGTCTCTTGTCCAAGATACCAGCAAAGTGTCTGATCCTTTCATCCTGCTGTACTTCACATTTTATTGTTTGAGCAAGCCCACAACATCAAGCCACAGCATAGCCACTTAGTATTCTTCAGCAATGAAACCAGTCATAGTGCAAGCCAATGAGAACAGGGAGAACCTTCTCTCCACACAGCATAATATAAATGAGAACTTGCGATTTCAACCTTGGGACAGAGATGAGATGAAAACATGGCTGACTGCAGAGTTACAGGAGGGATAATTTGAACACTAGCTCTCTCCCAGGTCCAGGCCAAAAGGAGGAACAGAGAAGACAGTGGTGTATAAGGGGAAAGAATACAAGAGTGCTCTCCAGAGAGCCATCACACTTAGATAACTGCTAGGAATTCTCACCAGACATGGCAGAGCCCAGGCAACCACTTTGGATTGGTCCTTTAATAAGTACACTAATTTACCATCTTTTCCAAATAATTACAAGCATTGTGTATTTTCTGAACCTACATATACAACTAGTTCCTAATTAGGTGAACTCTAGCAAGTCCCATGGTTCATCAGCAGTGGGTCAGTTTCTTGGGTAGATGGGGCTTAAGGGCAGGTACCGTGGCACAGCTGGAGCTCTGTGAGGGGCTGCAGAAGACATTTATTGCTCCTGACACTGTAACTTACTGTGTCAGTCACAACGTTATCTGGGTCACCGCTACAAGTTTATTCGGCATCAACAACAGTAGCAGCTCTGCTAGCAGGCTTCCCTTCAGTGCCTACAATGATGGAATATTAGCACCTACTCCTGGTCACTTAAGAACTCAGATTACATCTAATCCAGGCAAAATTTCAGTCCAGGTTCCAGAAGACAAAGGAGAGTTACCAGTGAACAGTAGCATAATTAAACTGCTTCTGGCTATCCAACATCCAGCACAGGGGATTGTGCTGCAGCTGCCCCTCCATCTTTGACAATAAACTTAGCACATTTCTTCTCTCCCCTAACTTGCCTCACAAACCAGTTGTGAAGCAGCAGAACAGCCGCATTTTTACCTACCCCCTCCTGCAGCCTCACACAGGTTGCGTGGGTGCTGCTGCCTCTAAATGCGCGGTGGAGCCACAAGGCCCGCAGAGCCGGAGGGCTGTGGTGCTCCTGTGCCGTTTCCATGGCGCTGCCGATGCCCGCGGGCTGAAGCCCTGCTGTCTGCCTTCTCCCGCCCAGCTTGCAGACAGAGAATAAACGTGCTTTCTCAGGGCTACATGGTTATTGCTTCTTTTTCCTTCAGAGCCCTCTCAACAGATCATTTCCATTGTATTTGCCTTTTCTCCACATTTCTGCTGTCATTAACTAGGCTAGCACTTCGTGGAACCAACAATATTTAGGGCTTGCCCGATGAAGCAGAGGCAGAGTAGGCTGTGGTTCCTGCCCCTGCAAAAGCCAGACCACCAGGCACCACACACCACCGTGACACTAGAAAGAGCTTGTGTTTCAGGGCTTTTTTTCCCCCCTTTCTTCTCCCATAGAATAGAGCAGGTATTAGGTGCACACAGAATACAAAACCAAAACCAGCTGAAAAATGGGCTTCAGATGTTTTTTTTTTAAATTTATTTCACTTAATTATTTACATTTTGGGGGGTTGCTTCAGTCAAAACACCCAAAATACGAGAAAAACACTGTATTACTTTTTTCAAAGTCCTAGAGTTGCTAATCAGGTGTTACAAATGAGCCTGTGAAAACAGGCACAACCATCAAAAATTCACCTGATGACCTTCACCCTCTCTGCTTCCCCCGAGGAGGAAAACATTGTAACAAGCAAAAACATTCTTTCAAGTACAAAATGCCCAGCCCTTGCGAAAGGAAATAGGCATTTGAGAAAATGACCTCTCTGCCCTGCTCTCTAGGATGACATTAAAGCAGGAATAAAAAGCTCAGTGTCCAAATCTAGTTGTGATTAACACAGGATCCAGAGCCAGAGAGAAGGAATTTAGTTACAAGAAAAATTGGCTGCTCTTTCATCTAAACCTTTTTTCTTTTCAATAAGATTTACCTTAGAGGGAGGAGGGGGAAGATAAAACTTTGTGTCATTCCCTTTTCTTTCCTGTGACAAGCTGTCACTTGCAGATACAGGAACCGTTTCACCATGTTGCTGGAAAGAATAAGTGGGGCACGATTACTCCTTTCCTTTGATATGAACAAAGATTAAAGAAATAAACAACTAAGAAGGTGAGAGTGAAGGAAAATAATTTTTCTAATAAGCAGAGCCCGTTATTTTTGCATGACATTCCATGAAGCAACAGTGGCATCCAGTGGTATATTTCCATAAGCAAGTTTCATATCCTACTTTCACTAACTTCTGCCTTCCATCAGGTTTTTTTTTGCGCAACAGGTTCTCAAGGAGTCCTTCCTCTGCTTCCCCAACAAGCACGACCACAACAGCTACCATACACCCAGAGTCAGCGGTACCAGTAATGGAGACCAAGAAGTACAAATGCAAACTATCAGCTTTTTCAAAATCCGTAGCTCATATCCACATAGTCAAAAAATATAAATTGTTACTAAGCAGCTGCAACATTGATACAAATGCATTTTTAAATTATTCTCAGAAAAACAAAGGGCATTTTTCTCCCAGTGTTCACAAGAGTACAGCAAATATTATTCTGTACTGTTCCCCTCCCCATTTTGCTTCTCTCCAAGACAATATATTCATTTCCTTCTCATTTAGTGACTGTAAGATTATTTGCACTTAAAGGTATCTAAGTACATGCTCTGGGCAAAAATTAAGGTATTATAATTGCAAGAATACACTACAGAAGGAAGTCCATTTAGTGAATTTATTAAGGTATTTTCAGACTGAGATCACATTTGCAGCTAAGAAAGCACCTTGTGCTATCATAAGCTCAGTAACATCCCCAGTTATAATTCAGTATTAAGCTGAATTGTCTCCTCACCAACACAAAGCTGAGAACCAAAACTTGTCAGTCCTGCTCTAAGGTGAATCAAAACTTCCATTTTGCATTGCTTTTCTGGGTTAAGTTTAGAGACCTTTTAAAATAATCAGGTTTCAATTTCACCAAAAATTCTGTTTCTCACTTAGATTTTCAAAACTGTTAAACTAGAATATCTGCCCCTTTTTAGTAGGACTGTTTATCTACATACCCCACAATAACTCTCCAGAAAACTATTGGCTGAAATAACTAGGTTCCCCAACAGAAAGCATGTCTTGTTTCCTCCCACTCAATAAAAAGCAAATAGAGCACCTCATGAAGAAACTAAAGCTTGGCCTACATTCAGACTTTGTGTGACAGCATAGTGACTGGAAGTTTCAATAATGATAATTGATGTCATTCCATGAGTATGAGATTGCCTCCAATCTATTCCAGCAAACACAGACAGAAAGGGATAATTACTGCCACACTGATGAGGAGGATGAGGAGGAAGACTGGAAAGGAAAGTCAACACTGAACTAACTGCACTAGAGTATATCAGCAAGCTCTTCACCATAGGCCTTCTTCCACTCAAACCCATTTAAATCAGCAAAAACTCTGACTACTGGAAGCTGCATTTCAGTTTTTCTAGCACAGCAGAACAGTACATCTGTTGAGTAAAAAATGTATTTTTATTCATCATGATACTAAAGCACCACAGTTCATAAATATCACCCAATTTGTAACTCTAACAACCAGGTGACCTGAAGGAACAGGTTGCTCATTCATGTTCATTAAATCCTCAGTGCGGCTGACTATGAAGTCACTTCAGATGATCTTCTCTCATTTCAGTGTTGCTCCATTCCAGCTGGGACTGAATGATCAAAATTATGGATTAGTGACTTTATGTATTTGCTAACTAATTTCCCTGCCTGCACTGACCAATTCCCAAAAAACATTATTTCTGAGCAAGCAGGCAAAAACTTGCCCCCAAAGCAAGAAAGTCATGGCCAAAACCACTACAGAACTGGTTTATAATATAATGCTCCCACAAGTGATACACTAATATTAAAAATAGAGGAAAAATGCATAAAGAACAATAAAATCTCAAGACCTATTACCTTTTGTGGAAGTGGAAAATTCCAAATTATTGCAATGGGGTGTGCACAGGAGATGAGCCCAAACTACAAAGCAGAGTTATGATTGAACTGGTACTACAGTTAGGGTAAAGCAATCTTTCAGTAGCAATGTCATAATATAGAAAAATATCAGAGTGACATGGGATGATCAATACCATATGGAATGGAGCCTCAGAAGGAGCAGACACTTTAAAGCAGAGCTGAAAGATTAAGATTACTTCTCTTATTTTCTTTCCTCTGTGCCCCTCAGCTGAGCTAGGGGCTTCCCAAACATCCTTAATACAAAGATTTTTGAAGACTGCCTTTCTAGAACCTACTGTAACACTTTGAAAATATAATAAAGCAAGATCTCTGCAGCTCTGAGTCCACCCAGATTTCACTCATTCTGCTAGCCAAAGGTCAGCAAGTTCTAACTTCAGCAACTTGACATCAAGCAAAAGGTATCTCCACTTTTCTTTCCTTCCTCTTCTAAAGATTACTTCCTCTTTTCCTTCTCCCTTATGCATGCAGCATTGCAGTATTCCTGCACTCTGCAGAGGAGCATGCTTACCATATCCAACCAGTGATAAGGGAACAGAAACCAAACAGGGGCCCTAATGCTAGGGTCCTGCAATTGCATCTCTTAGTATCAGACCAGTATCTCCCTGGCTAGCAAGCAGGGCTACACAGCAGATGGCCCTGGTAATCTGGGACTTGTACCTGAAAGTAGTACTATAGAAGACTCAATAAAGAAATCAAGCTGAAAAAAAGAAAAAGTGCTGGGATATGTCATCTAGGTAGCTATAATTATTTTTTTCTGGAAAATTACTTGAATCTTCAGAGGTGGTTAGTCCAGTAACATATTAATCTCTTCTTAGCATAGAGTAAGGGTTTGAGGAAGCTACCTAACATTATAAGCTAAGGAAAAGGGATCACTATTTATTAAGAAAATAATTGTGCCACTCTTGCTTGTTTTGACAACGTGAACTATGAGATCACAAGAAAAGTCACTCATCCTGGTTTCTTCTCCAGCAGTGGTATACAAGTTTTCAGGCATCATATAATGTATTTTTGTGTCAAATAAGATCACTCATGATTAACAGATCTCTTCCTCCTGATACCATCTTTCCACCAGGTGTCACACTTCCCCTTTATTTCTTGCCTAATGCTTTACCTGGTAACTTCAAATCCTATTAATATAACTCCACAAATGTATTTGTTCCTTTACTAACCACTTCCACAGTCTCTCCTTAACTAAATATTAGTCATTCTATTTGATTTGCAGTAACAACACTGCAGTTAAACAGCAAAATATGCAATACTTGTGCAGCTTACAGGGCCTTGCTTATATAGTAGTGCTTACACCATCATAACCAGAAAAAATTGCATTGCTTGATTGCTCTGTTACAGTCCCAAAATAACAGATTTATATGCATCAACAACTTATTCCAGATGTCCAAAATCCCTTTCTTGATATGCTGTTTCAAAATAGGCTTATTTCTTAGTGGCTTTATTTTTCAGGCCTGCCAATACTTACTCTAGAGAAAAAAAAAAAACATTCACATGGGCTAAATACACAAAGTAGGAACATTATTTTCAAACCCAAATGCCTAAATCCCAGCATTAAATAAATGCTTTATGGTGTGATTTCACACAAGAAAAATTACTTATTTGAAATCAGTAATATTCTAAGCATAACAACAAAGTTTACTCCAACCCTGCTATCTTTCAAATGATCTCTGGTTTGTTTCAATTTGAGAACTATTTTAAAACCGCTGTGTCAGGAGTAAACTATTAGGATTAGCTATCTTTGAGTGTGCAAACAGCCTTCTCCTAGTTTGATAAATGCAATGTTAACATATTATTCTAGAAAAATAATGCATGGAAAGCAATAAATTTGAACACAGCATTATCTCAGGTTCAAAGTGTGCTATCATACTAGAATGCAATGGTTTAGCTTATAAGTTTATACAATTGCTTTCCTGTCCTTTGACAATGACCTATTTTTATACACACATCACACTGAGTGGGTATGTCACTTGATAGAATACCATCCTGAAGATTCAAGTCTGTCATAAATAAATATGTAAGACAAACTGGTGCATACAAGTTGCCTCTGAGACCTGCTTTCAAGTCCATTCCAGTATGCAGTGAATAAAAATCATTTCAAATGAATGTCTGCTGGTCTCTGCCATGTTTCTTCTCTAAGAATTGCACATCACAACACAGCTGAGCATTTCCAAACAGACAGCTCTAAGAAGGTAAAGAGAGGTAGACAGAAAGGAAACTGTCCACTAACCAGGTGACAACCCCTTCCCACCTTTTTCCCTCCCTGCTTCTCAGAGGGGAAGGTGTCTATTAGGATTCAGTTGATGTTTCTCCTATAAATTCTGCAGAAAGGAGAAATTACCACCAAATTAAAAACAATATAAATAGCAAGATAACCTACAATGAGTATTATCCTGGGAAGACAGTAGTTGGGTTTTGGGGTTTTTGGTTTTTAACTCCACCTAGCAAATATTGCCTAGCAACAACGGGAAAACCCTCCTAACAAAATGAATCATGCAGGTATTGGCTGTTTATTCCCATGAAGGGATGTGTTTCCACCCTGTCAAATGACATCAAGGCCATGTTGCCAGAGGCATTGGGAGTTTTGACCTCTAAAAGGAAATTTTCTCACTGTCTGCTCAGAAATGTAACATATTTCATATTGAAGGCTTTTATATCATATCTGGTAGGTTTCAGATATATAAATAACATACTAAAAATCTCCAACACAATAAAACCATTGCTGTTGAATTTTGATATTAACACTGTAAACATTGAATACCACAAAACTAGCACTCTATTAGCATGACTATCAGTCACCACAAAAAAAAACCCAAAACACATTAAATTGCATGACCAAGCTTACTGGAGATAAACAGAGGCCATATCTTGGTTCATAAAAGTTCTGAAGCTGAGAAAGAAAATATCCAGTAGATCACCAGATATCCATGTAAGATTTGCTTTGACCTTCCTTGCTTAAGTCCTCCCTTCATTTCTTAAAGGAGGTATTACAGTGGAGAGTTTTAAGCTACAGAATGGACATAGGTTCATAACAGCACGTGAACAGAAGAGCTAAAGAACTGTTATATGTATAGAACATAGCAAGTGTTCTGTGAGTCTCACCAATAAATGAACATGTACAGTTTCATATCCCCCCCCCTCCAAAAAATAATTCTTATTTAAAGCTTCCTATATTTTAATTGCAGCAGCTCTACTTTGAGCAGAGCTGCCAGTAAGCTTTGGTCTTAAAATTATTGCTTTCTGAGTTGTTCTGCAAAGGATGAAATACTCTTGTATGCAGCTTGTGACAGCTCAATTTGTCCAATAAACATAGTTAACTACAGTCCTGTACATGTTCTTGAACTAATACAATGTTTTTCAAGTAAGGAGATACTGAGAAGTAGGAGTCCCCAAATGCTACAAGCACTGTTCTGCTAACTGCACTGTTAAATACCATCAGAGGGGTCTTTTTTGTTTGCTTGCTTTTGCCCACGTTAAGATAGTCATCAAATCTGTAAGAGGATCAGCATTTGCAAGCCATACAGATGCAAGCAGTTGACCCTGAAAATACCAGCATTTCACAAAGTTATTCTATCCTGATACTGACAGTGTTTTTCACAAAATTTTTTTACGCAGCCCACTGAGACTAAGGATCTAGATATCACAACAACTTCTTTTGGTGCATTCCTCAGACTGAAGATTTTTTTAAAGCTGCCTAAGACGACAGCCCAGAAATTCTCTTCCTAAGACTACAAATCATCTTCCACAGCCAGAGACAATCTTCACAGAACGCATTTGTGAAATGAGATACAAGCACTTTAAGTGTATTTTTAAACAATCTCTAACTGTTCTTAAAATAACAATAGGTAATCTTGCATGATTAAGTAATCTGTTCTCTCAAAAATGTTTAAGAAGGATCATGCTTTGCTTCTGAACATAAACCGCAGATTAGCAAGCTTCTCCAGATATCTGTACTCAGGAACAGACAATTTTGGTTATGTTCTTCAACAAAGTACATTATTTTTTAATTATTTGTGGAAGATAAAGCAAAATATTAAAGTGTTTATTATCCTATTTAAGTTTACAACAACATTTTCTTAGACCTGACTAGTAATTTCCTATACTGTGTGTTTTTCTATCCTAGGAATGCACTATCTCTCTTAACCAAACAGAATTTTATTTACTACTCCGTTAATTTGTAGAAGTCATAAAGAATTTCAGAAATTGTAACATTATTTCATGATTCAAACCCTTGAATTAAACATCTATTTCTGGCAAGCCGAGTGTCAGCAGTGTTGGTACACTAATCCTAGAAAAAAAATAACCCCAACAGTTGAGAAAAGCTTGCCATGCTTTGCAATGCAGTGTGAAACTCTAGAGCTTACAGATATCTAGGTGACTACATTTCGTAGACACTGTACATCCCGAATCCAACTCCTAGATTATTTCCTTTCAATTTAGTTTGTTGGGAGACACCTCCCTTATTATCAGTCTCAAGAATGAATTAACTCCAAAATAAATATACACACACATTTGTATACAGATATCAGGCTTTTTTAATCAAGCTACTTGCTTGAAGCACACTACTGCAAACAAGTCAGTCACAGCCTCACTACAAACATATGCTTAAGTGCCCTGCTGATACTGAGCTTATGGAAAACACAGATACATAGAGCTAAAGAAAGTCCATATTAGACACTTCCATATATACTTGAAATTCACCCCATAAAAAATTGAACAACATAAAATGGAATCAGAAGCAAATTCATATAATCTTATAATTTCTCCTGAGGACTCCTGACAAGAACCTTATCCCAGCATGTAGCACATTCAAAACCTTACTCTTGCTACAAATTTCAACCCCACAACCAAGTGCAGTTACAAAAGCAGCACAGCCCACTCCTAAGACCAAGACCTGCAGCAAAAACCAGCACTGTTACTCTTCCCATGGACCTAAGGAGTTGCACTTCTACTGAGAAGGCTGAAAGCCAGTACCAGTCCTACCCTCCCCACTATAAGGAGTCCAGCTGGTAGAAGGAGGAAACCAAGCATTTAGTATCCAATGAGGAATGACTGAAAGGAGCAGAAAAAGATCCCTACAGGAGGTTAGTTAAACAACTGTAAGTGTATAAACATGTGTCTTTCTTCTGTGGTACAGGCACAACAGCAGAGTTTAGTTACATGCAACACAGGACCTAGGCAAATTTATAAGTAATTTTTAATTAACTGAACCCTAAAATATACCTTTGTTGCTGCAATACTCACGAGAGCCCCATAACACAGATTAGGCTGCCACACAGGCATTAATTAGAAACACCACCACTTCCTACCTCCCAGAAGACCACGCTCTCCAAGCAGCTCCCCAGACACCAACACTTGCAGGTTGCTGGGAGTTCTGGCAGGCCGGCCCGCAGCCCCTCCACCTGCTGGGATAAGAGGGATCTCTCAGCCTGGGCGGCACACCCACCGCACCCCGGGCACACCCACCGCACCCGGGCACACCTGCCTCCACTCACCCGTCTGTCCCGCACAGCCGGTCCCGCTCTGCCCTGGGCAGAGCCCCGGTGCAGCCCACCAGGCTCTTGCCAGGCCCTCGGGATCCTACAGGCCCCTCTGCAGGGCCGGGCAGTCACGGCAGGGGGGCCT
>NW_009970717.1:1235492-1243080 GCF_000747805.2 Chaetura pelagica
TGGCTCCCTCAGGCCTGTCCTGCACAAAGGCCCGGCTTCTGAAGTAAAAACGGGGAGCCGTAGCATTTGTCCTGCATTATTCAAGCTCTCAGCACTGGAAATGAAAAAAAAAAACAAAAAACACCACCACATCTATCTATATATATTTTTAAAAAATTAAAACTTTTTTAGATTGCTTCAAAATTCAGATTAATTGAGATTAATTAAAAATTAAGTAAAAAATAAGGAGCTCTGAAAGTGATTTTTATTTCGCTTACATCTTTAATGTAGAAGTAACTCCAGTGGGGTTGATATTTTTAGTTTCATGTGGCATAACAAGAGAGACGGGAACTTGCTGTTCTACTGTGGAAGTGCTGCCGAGAGGGAGAACAACGTAGACAAAGGCCGTCGTTTTGGGAAATGAAGGGCAAAGTATGTGTAGAGGGCCAAAGAAGGAACACTGTGCCTGAAATGTCCACCTTTCCCTAGGCCAGACCAATTTCCTACGGGTTCCACCACATGGAGAGAGAAAATGGGAAAGGAAAAGAGAGCAGCTTCCCTGCCTCTCCCATCACTGACCCTGGGGAAGGCACTCCTGCAGTCACCCACCCTGCTTTGTCATGCCCCAGATACAAGAAAGAAGAACCTTTAATCTTCTTGGGAGAACTGCCCTTTTCACAGTAAAAAGCTGCCATCATCACTGTCCCCGCCATTCTGGGAATATGGATGTAGCTGCTTGTGAAAAGGAATATCTGGCCCACCTGGGGGAAAAGCCTGCATTTGAATTTCAGGCCTGCGACTGAAGAGCGAAATTCCAAAAATCAGCAAATGCAGAAGCAATATGGGATTCTTGTGCAGACCCAAGTGTAATTATTACTCATATCCCTTATCATTTAATCATCAGACCTGATTACATTAATTTTGTAAGTAATCACGTGGTGAGCACTGGCATCCAGGTGAGAAACGGGTTCCCAGCATGTTGGGCCATGTAAAAGCATTGCTGCTCTGAAGATTCCCAGTGTCATCTGAAGTAAGATGTAAGAATTTAAAAGAAAAGAAGCAAAAGGAAGGGACTGAAGGGTCATGGTGATATAGATGGGATAAAGCCTTGGACACCTGTACGGTCCTGTTGACTGAAGATCATTTCCACTTGTTAATTTAGCCTCTTACTATGAAATCACCAGTTCCTAAGTGGAAAGGCAGTTGCTAGCCAGAAGGTCCCTTGGTTATGTCATAACTCAGGAATATCTTGTGAGGAACAGGAAGTGGTCTAGAAAACTAGTTCCAAGATGAGATTCTACAAGGAGGGCCACTTCTGACACACAGATGAGCAGCCAGGGCTGATTTCCTGTGTTACTGATAACACAGTGCATTCAGAAAGAAAGAATTAATGTGAAACACTAATGCTAGGGCTCTCTGAAGAGCTTTATTCACCAAAGACTGTCTCATGTCTGAAAATGTACATGCACTTTTTTTCCAAGAGGACATCCTGATAACAGAAAACTTAACTGAGTAATTCACAAAAATACTAAACATGAACAACAGTCCTCTGTATAAAGCAGAATGAGTATCATGTTCCAAAAATGGACAAAAAACGTAGCCATGTAATTGCTACTACAAACCAATTTAAGAAAGGTACTATGCTGGGTCCAGTAGCATAAATATTTTTTACTTCAAATTGCATTAAACTAATCTGTTCACAGATTCCTTCTACAAGTTCCACATCTAAAAGGCCAATTGCAAACTAAAAGCCAGATATAAAAATACAAAATGGAGTTCCTTTAATAACCTTTCAAAGTGAAGACTTACTAAAAGGTGGCAAAACCATTGTAATAAAACACTTGAACTAAAGGTTAAACAATTGTTTTACAAAAACTTTGGCTATTTTCTCCTCTGTGCACCATTCAATACATACTTCATGATGAGAAATACATCTCTTACTTAGGAAGTTTATTCCAACAAGAAAAAAGGCATCCCATTCTTCTCTTTCTGGAAATGTGGAATAATCCAATGCTTAAGAGGCTAAGACTGCAAATCCATGAAAAATGATGCTGCAGCACATGCATCCTCAAAAATACAGCTTTGAACAGGTAAGTATGATTTCTATTACTTGGTAATGTTTCTAGAATTTTGGGGATGTTTGTTTTTGGGGACTTCACATACTTGCACAAAATATGAGGTAATACCATGGATAGTAACATTTTTATAGAGTCAGGATTCTGAAATTTTACTCTCAAAGAATATCGGTCTCTGCTTTTTCAACCAAACACACTGGTTAACTAAGGAAGTATATGCCCCTGTATGTGCCTGAAAGGATGCCAGACAGGGGAAATTAAAATCTCTGAATATCTGCATATCTGAAATCAGTGAAGCAAAGGAGAAGAGATCATCAGGGAGACTGCTAAGGTCCCTGATTCTCAGGCTCAGTGTAAATTAGAGCCCAGCTGGCAGTGGTACTCGGGAGACCATACGCTAGCTGAGGATGGCTAGAGCACAGCATGTTTCAACCATATGTCTGACGTACTGCCTCCTTTCCAAGGGTCTCTGGCATAGCAGGATTTGGATAGGCTCTCGCTCAGCTGGCCAGGTTCAGAGCTTTCATCTTCTTTGTGTTAAAACAATGGCACCGAGGCTGCAGCTCAGCTCTCCTCCCTGGCCAGGAAGAGCAGCACTGCTGTGCATCACCTATTTAGTAGGAGCACATTCCCACCATGGTGTGGGGTGGAAATGCTCCAGATGAGCCTGCCTGTGTCACAGGTGGGCAGGGATAACCACAATGGGCTTAGGATGCAGAAATCCTAGACCACAACACTGTAATTGCTCTCTTTTATATTGTTAGCAGTAATGAGTTTTGTACCATGGTAGGACTCCAATTGCAAGTTAGTCACAGTCTCACAAACTCCAATTCACTATTAATTTAATCCAACAGATGAACATCATAACCTCAAATTAACGTTTTAGTTTCTGCCTTCTAGTTGTGTTGGTTTGGGGTTTTTTCTATTATTTAGATACTTTGCAACATTTAAGTGTGCTTAATTCAATCTTCACGTGCTGTTAAATTCCAATTTTAGCAGCCAAAAAGTCATTCCTTTGCATCCTAGGAGAATTTATCAATCTACTCAGCCTGTTGTCTGGGGGTCATGACAGCTTGTGCTCCCTTTCATTTAGAGCAGATCTGAAAGTGGAGCAGTTGAGAATATTCCCATCCCTGCCACTGACATTAGACTCTCCCTGGTCTGTCTTTGACTATCATGTCCCTTTCTGGAATCACAGAGGGTCTCCCTATCTGGAAGAATTAACTCAGTTTTCTTTTTCTTCCATTGTCATGATGCTTTATTGAGCTGCTGCTCTCTCAGCTTCTGTTCCAGCCACACACAAGCCAGAGCCCTCAGTCTGTTAGTTGCCAAAGAAAAAGCGGCTGCGACTCTGCAACGTAAATAAGAAGCAATTCCTCCAAGCTTCTAGATGTGTTTGTGCCCAAGGATCTTAAAAAACAGTAAATTGTTTTATACAAAAGGGCCATTGTGGCTCTTTTCTTCATTCTCTGTATTCTGTTAAGTGATATTTTTGCAGTTTAACATATTCCAGACCTTTGCTGGCAGAAGCAATGCATATAACCTCCCTCAGAAGTGTATTCACTTGGGAGCTGCCTGGCTACACAGCATTTTATATGTCGTTCAGCTAAGTCAGCGATCCATATGCAAAAATCAAGCTCTCAGGGACACCATGTGGATTTGTGACATTCTTCAGAGTACTTTGTGTCTCTAATAAACCAATGGATGGATTACACTCAGCCATAAAAATGTTTTCCTCTCTGTGACATATATAATCTGGATAAACTTTATTTAATAAGTAGCTAAAAACTAATGCCATGCACTTTAAACAGGTTAAAAATATTCCTCGGTATTTTAACAGCTTAAGAAGAGGAGTGAGAGCACATAACAAAATGGCAATATATAAAGCTGAGAAACACTGTGCTGAATCCTAACTTGGGACATCTTGATTAAGTAAATTTAATTGTGAAAAGTATTTTTGGCTGCTAGCAGTTGGAAGTAGAAGAGACAGGCAAACCTTTACTATACTTTATTCCCTGACAAGCTATTTCACCTTGGCCTTCCAGTGTAGATTATTACTTTTCATCACACTGTTGTCATGAGTTAGGTGCTGGATAATAGATATTTTTAAAAGCAGTCCATCTGTATTTAGTCAATAAAGTAATGGTTTGCCAACTCACTCAGCAGCAAGATGATTCCTGAAAAGAGTAGAGGGCATTCAAGGGAAAAGAGTGACAAGACTTCATGATTTCCTAATGATCAGATTTTGTTCTTTGCATGGTCATGCTTATTGCTCCAGAAAACCCCTTATCTGCCTCCTGACAATTCTACTTAATTAGCAACCATGGGTCAAGTTCCTGTTCCAGAGTGATTGGCACTGCAACTGGCTTGAAAACTTGCTTCAAATGGGAGATGTTCTTAATTCTTCCTTTTTATTATTCCTTATATGTCATCTGACTATAGTGAGTGCTGGGATTTCAAGGTGCTTAATACTTTCAAGTTTCTCACAAGAACAAAGCTTTCTGGCATCTCAACACATTTGTAACATCAGCCTTCCACACCTGCTTCTCTCATTTTCAATGACAGAAGCAATGGTGCTAGTCACAAGATCCTTGGCTGCCCACTCTGCATTCAGATGTGTTTCTCCCCAGTGCCTCTGCGGTCTAGGAGACAAGACTAAATGCAGTCAAATCCATGAAACCTCACTGTAGGCAACAAAGTCACATAGGCTTTGCTGACTGAAGGTGCATCGAAGTCCAGCAACTACTTTTGATTCCTAATTCTCATTTGTCTGCTTCAAACATTTAATGATATTATTAATGTTCTCTTATTTACTGCTTTATCTTAACATGCTCAGTAGAACATGGTATGTTTTAGAGAGAAGGGCTGGCAGTTGGTGGATTCCTTCCTGCACTTTTTGTAGTTAGTGGGAATGTCACTAGGAAGGTAGGATCAAGCCTCAGGTTAAGATATGTAACACAAGAAGTTCTGCAGTCAGGCTCAAGCCTCAAGATAAGACACATAATATAAGGAAAAAAGTAAGGACCAAGACAACATGAGGCCTGCAACGTAAATTAATATGAGGCCTTCAAGAACAATACCAAATAGAAGGTTTTGTTACTCTAATTCATATATGGAATTCACATGTGGAATTAATATACTTTTCAGTTCATTATACTTTCTTCCACACAGTCTACTAACTTCAAATCTGATAATTTCAAAATAAATTCAGAACAACATTCTGATAGGAAATTTATATTTCTTCAAACCTGCATCTTTTCACTATCTAGTAATTCTCTGTCCACAATTTATTATTTTTTGAAAACACAAAACAATGAACAGAAAAGAGCTGAGGTTCTTTATGGACTTCTCTTTCACACTGTCCTAAGAGTGTCAGTAAACTTTTTACCTGTTTATTGAAAAAAAAAAACGGAAGCAAACTATGGAATAATTAGATTAAAAAACAGGTTACAGAAGGGTTCTTTTCAATGCCATTTTTAAGTACCTGCACAGAAATGTTGGTAATAAAAAATCTAAATTTTTTTTGAAGTATTTAGTATCTTAATAAACACATGCTGGGCATTTCACCAGGAACTTTTAAAAACACCTATGGTAAGTTATAGCTTATCGCTTTTAATTATGATATCCTGCAATTATGCTCAGGAATCTTCTGCTATAAATTTTGTATTGCTTTATAGGGAGGATAATAGAGTTGTTGAAAAAATAAGTTATGTTCAGTTCTAACAGCATTTCTTCTTTTTTGTTTACTACATACTATTTAATATTTTCCTTTGTACACTCTTAATAGTTGAGCTTTAAGAGAAACTCTTAAAAACAACATTAGAACTCAAAATGCAGTGGAAGATTTTATTTTCAGGGTCACTAGTAGCATAGTGAGATTTCTCTCTTAAACAATGACACTTAGTATCTCTGTAGTTCTATGAATACTTTTGAAGTGTCATATTAAAACCAATCTCTTGGCCTTCAGGCAAAGAGAAGCAATTAGTCTTGGAGTTGTGAATAAATAAAAATCCATTTATATACCCGTCCTTGACACGTACCTTGCAAATCTTAGAAACTTCATCTAGTGGGAAAAGAAACATTAAATCGTGAACACCAATTCTAAATCATATTGCAATGTTGCTTCCTAAAAATGTTTAGTTTATATCAATCTTCTAAGTATTAATTCATATGTATATATTCATGCATATTGCAAGACAACAACAGAAAGGCATTCACACACTTGAATGAGAAGAAAGAAATGAGGGAGTGCATGTAGAACTGTGACACACCTTTCTTACCCTCAACATCAACAGAGGCGAGAACAAACTCCAAGCTCTCAAGTACATTGTCCTTTTCTTAGGCACTGTAAAAACAATCCCGCACAAGTTACGTACCATGCACATGCCTTTTTCATCCCAAGAGCTACTGTGTCTTTGCTTTGATCTGCAAACAAACAAATCAAATCTTTATTAGCCATGCATCCCATTTGCATGCAGCTCTATTAAATGATACCTGTCCCAAATGTCTTGGGATGAGACAGAAAAAAAACTTCTACTTCTTGTTCAGTGCAATATTTTTAGATCTTCTCTTTCCTCTTCACTGTGCCTCAGTGCAGAAACATCCTATTTTTACGATGCTTTGAATGCTGTTTGAGATTCTTGTATTTATTTTTCACTTAGCAGTTAGGAATTCACAGAGGAAATAAAAATTATGATGTCAAGTCATCCCAAATAGTCCATCTGCATCCCTACAGAAAAGCTGAGTGAAACTCAGGCTGCATGACAGGTCACCGAGTCTCGGTGGAGCTCACCCTCCCCACACGCACTTGTTGAGCAGAGTGTGGGGGAAATGAGACTACTTAGGCTACAGCCTTGTCCGATGATCAGGTGAAGCCACTGTCTGGGGACATGCTTGTGTTTGTAGGCTGTTTTAGAATAAAATCAACCCCTTTGTGCCGAGCTCTCACAGGCATGGAATCCCAGCCCAGAGGTCAGCGGTGTGTGATGGTGACCCCAGCGCGGGATCACACCTGGGCTGATGGGATGGTCAAGGAAAACAAATTTTAGTCTGTTCGGGATGCAAATCTCTCTGCTGACCTAGTTCTCATTCTCCTTTTCATTTCAGAAGCTCAGCTAAAAATCCATAAATTAAGGAAATTAACTGATGGAGCCTCCGGCATCTTTGTAAGCTATTTAAATCTTTAAATTTACAACATCTTCTGCATATATCAAGTAATTGAACTAACTGCAGGGATGTAACTTTAATGAGAAAATTTCCCTCTTCTCCTGTAGTTTGTACTCTTAAAAAAAAAATATTAAAAAAACCCAAAACAGGGAAAAAAAAAAAAAAGAAAAAGAAAAAAAAAAGCTCCCCTTAGGAGAAAAGTTTCTGTTTATTCCTTCCACGGAAGGGAACTTTAAAAAATCCCATTCCTCAGTTTTAGGGGTTCCTCCCTGTCTTCCTCCCTTGGCTCCTGGCGGGGCGGAGGGGCCCGGGCCGCGCCGTGCCGGGGGGCGCGGAGGGGAGCGCGGGCGCGGAGCGCAGCCCCTCCC
>NW_009970717.1:1243375-1244014 GCF_000747805.2 Chaetura pelagica
CCCCTTTTTTTTTTTTTATTTTGAGGAGGGGGTTCCCTGCCGGGCCTCCCCTGGCGCGCGGGTGGGTGCGGAGCGCGCCCGCGGAGCTCCGCGCCATCGCGCCGCGCGTTCTAATTGAAATGGCGCTTTTGGCCGGGGGCGGGCTGCCAGGGCGCTCCGCAATAGCACAATGCATGTCGATAGACGTCATTTGGTTTTAATGGCCTACAGGAAATTTGGCGTTTACAATGCGATACATTAGCAAAGGGTGAAAGGGAGGGGGAGGCAGGATGGATGGATGGGAATAATTGCAGCCCCCCGTTCCGCCTCCGAGACCCCCCGTCCGCGCCCCGGCGGCGCTGGGTGCTGCGGGGGAAGCGGGGGGGAGGCGTGGGACTATTTTTTAATTATTTATTTTTGAACTTGATCTAGTTTATCAACAAGTGCAGAGTGGGTGCTACCCTAATTGTAACAGAGGAGTCAAGAGATGTGAGAAACGTGCCCTGTGTTACTTATTTGGGAGCTGAAAATTTATGCCTAGTTGAAAATGCCTGGGGAAATATTACATCAGACCAAATGACAATGATTAAAATCAGCTTTTTTCCCCCATCGTCCCCCCCCCCCACCTCTTTTCCTCCTTCTTTTCAGTAAGTCTGTTGA
>NW_009970717.1:1244117-1244695 GCF_000747805.2 Chaetura pelagica
GGGCGCCTGCCGCCTTCCCAGCCTTACTTCATTTTCAAGGGTTGTATTTTATTTTATTCGGGGGGGTAGGGGGGAGAATAAATCTGGAGACCTTCACCAAAAGGAGGGAAAAATATCCAATTTTCATCGCAAAATTAGCTAGGGCGAGAGCAAAGGGCTGAGCTAATTGTAGCCTAATCCTCTGCCCTGCAGGCGTTTGCAAAGCCCTGAGCAAGAATTCGCTTTTTTTCCTCCTCTTCTCCCTTCCCTCTGTTATTTAGAGACGGGATTATTGCCTTTCTTCTCATAACAGCCTCGGCAGTTTCATTTAAAGGCTTTTTTTTTTCCCCCCTCGCACACACACACATCCACACACACACAAAATAAATAGAAAAAGAAGCAGCAAAAACCAGAGAGGGGGTTGAGAGAGGAGAGGGAGAGAAGCTTTAAAAATAATAATAATCACAGCAGGATCTGCGAAGCCAAGATAGTAATAAAAGCAAAAAAGCTGAGCCCATCCACACACAAACCCAGCAGAGCCCGCAGCCAAGGGGGGGCTCGCAGATCTCTTCTGTGCTCAAGGTAAGGAAAAAGGGAAG
>NW_009970717.1:1245347-1245794 GCF_000747805.2 Chaetura pelagica
GGGAAGGCGGGCGACAATGGGGAGAGCCGCGTATGGAAAACACGGGCGGGCTGTGAATGAAACTCTGGCGCCAGTGAGAGTGGAAGGCTTGGTTTGGGGTAGACTTCAAACCACTCTAGGCTATAGTTTGCATTTCTGTTCCTGCATGCGATGTGGCACACTTCTGCAAAATTAATACATTAGCCTGGCTAATGCTCACCACCATTGGCTGCATGGAAAATGTACAGGATCGGGGATTCGGGGTTGGCTTATTTTCCCCCTTGCATTCATCTAAGACATCTCCTTTCTTGTTATGTGGGAATAAGTAAAGGACGCCATGTTGTGCCTTTTTTTTTTTTTTTTTCTGGTTGAATTTTACCTTCGGGCACACAGTGTTTTAAAAGAAAAAGGCAGAAGTTGAGTGACCGGGTACGTTGCTTGCTGGTGATTTCCCTGACCATCAGTAGG
>NW_009970717.1:1246512-1265145 GCF_000747805.2 Chaetura pelagica
CGCGCGGCGCACCCCCGGGCTCTCCGGGAGCTCCAGCTGCTTCATGGCAGTTCGTTAACCCTGCCGTTTTCATTTCTCGTCTTAAATGTGCATGAAGGAATTAAACTGCACGAGTGAATAACAGCATTAGTTTCAATTAATTTTTATCCTGGCAACAATAAACTTTAGAAACAAAGCGCTTTTACATCCTTAATTAGTCTTGCTTCCCATCTGTAGTCTTTTAAGTGTCTGCTCCTTGATTTAACTTTGTCCCTCCTTCAGAGCCGCCTCCTTTTTCATTCTTTTCCCTTTTTTCTTTCTCCCTTCTAGACTGCTATCTGTTCCTTTCCTGCAACCTTTCACCTCCCTTGTCCCTATCTGTCTGCTCTGCTCTGTGCAGTTTATTTCTACTGTATTTTCCCAACATCAACAGCAGTATTGGTTACCATGGCCCCGAGCTATGTGCAGAGGTGGGAAAGCTTCATCCGCCCAAAAGTTCTTAACACTTTTGAAGTCTTTCTTTTAGTAGGATCTGAAATGTATCATCTAGAGTGTGTATTAAATGAACAGTATTCCTGAAGGCTTTAGAGCAAGAAAGGCAACACCCTGGAAAATTCTGCAGTCTTTCAGCATTCTCTGCCCTAGGGTTATAGCCCTGGGCACGGAGCTGAATGGAGCTCTTACAACTGCCTTCTGTTTACCTTTTATGGTTAAAATAACAGCTTAGCAAAGAAGCAACTTCATGGAGAAACGATTCAGTGAAATCATCTCAAGCTGTAGCAGCATAGCTAGTTTAATCACCCCTAGAGAGCTGAACAACTGTGAGCACAATGGGACACAAAATCATTTTGTGTGTAAATGAGCATGGCATTGTGATTATTTCACTTTGCATGGGCAAATAGTTTTTACAAGCAGTACTTATGCAGTTAGCTTAGAAAGGCAGAAAAAGATAAGCTGGCTCTGAAAGATCTTGGTGTGTAATGTTTGAAAAACTAAATATTCAGATAATTTGGGAAACGGGGTCTATTGATTTTGCCTTCAGCAGGTTCCTGTGTTACTTATTAGAGCAGGGTTGTTGCCTGTGCCACTAGTTGGGATGCTGTATCCTGTTGTAGGCAACCAAAGAGCAAGGATTATTTTACATGGTTTAATAAATGAAGTTTGTTAGTATTTCTGCGATAGGCACCCTTAAGGTTTTAATTTTCACATCAGTGTTAGAAAATATGTGCGTGAAGACTTTCACCGGATAAATACATTTAGGATTTTGCTTTGTGCATAAAATAAGTACATTACTCAGTGTGATGAATTTTAGCTGTGTTTTACATGAAGAGGAAGGAGTCATTAGAAATAGGGTTATAGTACCTTAAGAAATAGAAGGTATTTATTTTTTTTTGAGCAGTAGGAGTATTTTCAGTGCCATTTATGCAATGCTTAACAATTATTCTCCTTGATAATTTGCTCATATGAAAATGATTGAATTCCACAACTTCTAATGAAAACATAGGATTCATTTTTTAATGAATCCTCTCGAACCAGGGGAAAAGCCTGTTTTAATTCCCTTTCTCCTCCCCTCCCCCAAAGAGCCAGTGGCACCCTCAATAAGTATAAAAAGCTATAAAAGTTTGAGAACTATTTTAGCTTTCCAGTGATTTTCTATAATTAAGCGTTTCTCCAGCTCATGCTCTAGCTGAGAGATGCCAAAAGCAGAGGATTGTTCAAAAGGTCCCTCCAGTGAATAGTATAAATTAAATATCTACTGTGTGAGTATGGCCTCACTGAGAATCTCAGACTCTTTACAGATCAAGGAATTTACTGGTATACTAACATTAAACAAAATCCTAAGATAGCGGTAGTGTTTAAATATGCACAGATAGATTCAGATCACTTGATCTTTAGCTATCTGTGCATATTTAAAAATTGAAGTCTGTATTTCAAGACAAATGGTTAAATGTAAGATGCTTTTACAGAGGACTGGAGTCCTTTGATTTCATTTGGAAATTGTAACAAGAGGTGCAGATGAGCCCTAATTAGGCACTTGTTTTATGAAACTGCAGGAGATTTATTTCTAAGGCAGCTCTGTACCATACAAGGTCTGTACCTTTATCATTAGTGATAATAGTTGGGGTTTGAACAAAGGGTTGACATTCAGCCTGGGTCTTCTGACCCTTTCATTTAAGTGAAGGAGTAGAGAGTGAACATGAGTTTACGGTGCTCTTTGGTAAGAAGAAAAAACAAAAACCTTTGTGTTGGCAGACAGATGATGCACCAATGGATTAGTAAACACATTGCTAAAATACTGTAGGTACTTACAGACTAAGTTGTTTTTAAAAGTTAGTTCTTTATTTTATATGACATATTTACTGAAGATTGCCCACAACAGGCTCTTGTGGGAAACAAGAAAGCAACATCTTCAGTCATGAAAGGATTCAATCACTTTCCTTGAAGGTGGTGCTGCAGTAAAAATGTTAATGCCCAATTTTGCATCGGCTGACACAGAAGTCTTAGGACAGAGTTGGTATTTGCTTCGTGTTCAGTGCAGATGTCCATCCAGCCTCTGAAGAGAAAAGGATGTGGATTCATAATGGGGTGATGTATTTCTGTGCTGTAGATACAGGAAATTCTTAGGAGCTAACCAAGATGAAATACAGTAAATGGAGATGTTGTGATGACTTTGTGAAGCTGTCCAGATGTATTAAGACTTTTCAATCCCTTTCTATGTAGCTCAGAATTTAATTTTTTAAATTATTTTTTTTATTTTTTTACAATGAATGTTGTTAATTGTATGTTCATTGAGTGGTGTACCAGGCATCTTGTGCAAAATACTGCTAATAGACAAGACCAGCTTTAGTTTTCTAAGAAACACTGTCAAAGTAATGTGAGAGAAATGGGAATTCTCTTTGCAATGCTGCATGTAAAGTGCTTGTCAGATGTTGGGAAGAGCCTGGATGCTTGGTAGCAGGCTTGCAGAACAAAATACCAAGAAAATTAGATTATATTCAGAAATGTCTTCAACTATAATGTTTTGCATATGTTGCTTTACCCATGAGAGGGAGAACGGATGGACATTTTCTTAAAGTTTTATAAAAGGTTTTTTTCAGTTTGACATGTATGCCATCTATACCGATTTAACTAAAATCAGCTTTGAGACACGTTTCATGCAAAATTAGTTGTGGTTTTCTTACAGAAGAGGACTGAGGAATTTTCTTTTGCTGTGGTTGTCCTGCTCATTTTTAAGACAGCTCCGTATTTTTTGCTTTGTATGTCAGGTGGAGATTTTTTTACTCAATTTAGAAATTTCACTAGTTTTCAAATATTTTTAGGGCAGTAAACATTAGGTGGAGTTGAGTTTGTAATTTCACATGCCAGATTGTAGTGATTTTGATTTCTAATGCATCCTGTCATAAAGCATCGGTCAGTTTATTTATGTTCCTGTTTTCACTGCTTCCAGGTATTAATTGCTTTCACTTTGAAAGCTTATTAGTTCTTTATGTCTAATATTAAAGCTTAACTCAAAATTATCCATTTATTTCACAGTTATTGAAGATAAACCAGAAAATTGATCTTAGTTTGATGTGAAATTTACTACATGTATAAACTAAATGCCTTAGGTACTGAGGAAGTCACTAATTTAGAGGTGTCTCGTTACTGAGACAAACTTGCAAAAACCCCTGAATCCCAATTCACAAATTGGTTATTCGTTTGTCAGGGGATATTTCACATCTAACATATAAGCCCACGACCTTTAATTAGAATTTTGCAGTTTGTTTTATGCCCCTTGAGGCTGACACCTTGAAAATTTTTTTTCTTGATTTCTTATTGCTAATAAGCATCTTTCACTTCCCCTCTGGTACTTTGAAGAAAATGATGCAAATACACTTAATTACAGTGGTGGCAATAATTTGTTAGCTGAATATGTGATCAGGCAGATGCAAAAATGATCTGATTAGATCTGTGATCACGCTGTAAAGAAAGGTAACACACTGCTACATTTAAGAGAAACTGTTCTTTTTTGCCTTTCCTTTGCAGGAGGGAAGAAGCATGTCCCGTCTGTCTCTAACACGGTCCCCGGTTTCTCCTCTGGCTGCTCAAGGAATTCCTCTCCCAGCTCAACTCACCAAGTCAAACGCTCCTGTGCACATCGATGTAGGAGGACACATGTACACCAGCAGCCTGGCTACCTTGACAAAGTACCCAGACTCCAGGTAGGACCTTGGCATTTTCAGGCTTGCTGCCTGATTCCTTTCATGGCATGGAAAGAGGCATGTACCTGTGAGGAATATTTCAATGCGAAATACGATTTATTATGTATTCGCTAGTTATGAATAATTCAGTTTCCGATTTATACAGTAACTTCACTGGGGTTCTACAGAAAAAAAAAGCCTGTAAAATTTATGTATTATTTAGAGAGTCTATTCATTTTCTCTCTCAACATCTCCTGCACTCTTGTCAGTACGTTTGAAGCACCTGTTGGTGTACTGCCCTAGATTATTTCCAACTGCACCAAGCAACTTCTTTCCTTCAGATTTAGGGGAAAAAAAAAATAAATCCTTTTTTACTTCCTTTAAGAAAACAGGACAGCTCTGTTACATTGGGTTAATGGATGCTCCTGTCAGCTAGCAAAAACCCTAACCTTAGTGGTAGTGGTGTACCTCAGTGTCAGTGGTCTTTTCCTCTGGGCAGTGGCCAACTAACCAGCTCTGTCTGCTTGCAGCTGCAGATTGGATTAAATTTTTGCATTCTTAAAGGTAGATGATTTGAGCTGGACAGGTTGGTGGTATGTCTGACAAGATATATTTAGGTCTGGTCAGTATTATCCCAGAATAGACGACAGATATGTCAAATTAGGAAAAGATGTGGCATGAGGATGTATTTGTGTATATGACCTTGAATCTCTTTATGATTTGCCCAGCTCCCAGTGCTGCGGGGTACTGTGCCCCAGGCAGGATGGGGCATCCTGGTCAATCAGGCCTGTGACAGTAGCATGGGAGGTACCGACTTTTTATGGATTAAAGCATATTAGTTGGAGCTCTACATTAAAATATACCTGATTGTGATTTACAGTCATGATCACTAAAACAATTCAGCTTTTTGTCACTCAGACTGCTTAAGCTTATTTTTCAGAAGGGTCAGTGCCTTCCAAGGGAAGGTGTGTATGTGCAATGTCAACCCTGCAGACTGGTTAAGAGGGGCACTATTGACACAAAAGCAAACCAGAGCTCAGGTCATCAGGTTTGGTTGCCAGAGGTTTTGCCACCTGCATGGCCAGTATTTCCATAATGGATAGATTTATTTATTTATTTTTTTTTGTATGATAACCAGCGTAAAGCTCTAGTTTCATTTGAAGATTTTTCCTTTAAAAGAACTACGGATTTTTGCACAGATTTGGCAGGTTCCCAAGCAATAAATGACATTTATGGAGACACCTTGAAATGCCTCTGATGTCATAAAGCATATGGCTCTGATTTCATTCCAAGAAGAGGGAGCTGCTGAAATTCTCTATGGAAATTAAACAATTATTACAATACCTATATTTTATGCCTAGGCCAAAACAATATGATTTTTCTGGACAGTGTCTGTTTAATGATGTCTGTGTGGTACTTCTTCAATCATAGAGAAAGCTTTTCAGTGGAGAGAGATTTATAGCAGGGAAGCAGACAAACGCTTCATAGTATAAAAAAATACAGACAAAATTCAGCAGTTGTAATGGAGTAGCACATCTGTTTCCACATTTTAAAATATCACTGCTAACACATTTTTAAAAATATGTCCCATGTCAGACTTATTTAATAAAAACTTCAATTATGGAACCTTAGTGAGAATATAAATAAATTCACAGATTTTATTTAAAGAGAAGAGACTACTGATCTAAAGCTTTTTTTTTTTTCCCTGTTTGCTAAATAATGAAAGTGCCTTTCCTCATGTTTTGGACTTTGTTTATGCTACAAGTACAAAACTGTGACTGATTGGAACTCATGTGCAGCCTGATGTTTTGCTGTGTATTGTCTTACATTTGTATTGCTGTGTTATCTCAGGAGGCTTGAATGCTTTTTCAGCTGCTGAAACTTCAGTTCTCACTGGAGTAATCATTTACAGGACAAGACCTGTACATCAGAAAGACTGAATAGTAAGCATGTATATTTTTACAGCAAAAGATAACCTTTCACCAGCATCCCAAGCAGGACAGGTTGCTACATATATTGTGAAGCTGGATGGAGGGTACACCTTCATATTTTTTTCATTTTTCATATTTGCTTTTCTGCAGTGCTGCATAGCAGACTTGGTTGGTTACCCCCCCAAAAACACACTGAGTCTGGCCTGCTCTGATTCCTGGTTAAGGCAAAGTACTTGCAGTTATTTCAGTGAGGATGGTTGGAGCTCCTGATGATGCTTCACTGTCCTTGTGTGTATCTTCCATGCAGTACAGACCATCTTTGCAGTGGCCTGGCTGACAGAGGAAATCCTGGGTCTTTTATAGGTGCAGGAAGAAAGAGATAGCTTTTCTGAGCAAGACATCTGGAAATAATGCCAGAGCACTGTTAGCTTGTGCTTGGAGATAATGTGCATGGCAATATACAGAGGCATGGTCATCACTCATCTGTGTGCAGAGCTTTCTGTATTATTTTGAACAGCATATTAAACTCTTGGTATAAGTATGAGCTTAAAAGCTTCAAATCTAAGAAATGAAACAAATTTGTGGATTGTATTCCAGCAAAAAAAGTAAGCATATGCTGAAATACTTTACTAAGTCTTAGACCCAGCCACATAAAATACAGTTTGCACTCACTAAACTTGCAAGCTATGGGAAAAAGCTTCTTGTTTGTGTTAAGACCTCTACTTCTTTCTCTATGCTTCAAAATCCTAAGTAGGCTTTAACATATAGTATCTACTGTATATGTATGTTTAAGGACACATATCGATTGTGAGTGTGTGTATAAATGCATGCACAGAGATAACACATACTAATGGAAAACAGAAAAAAAAAAAAAAATAATGTTTATCCTTCTATAGTATTTTGAGGAGGCCAAATCTTGTTAGTTCTGAACAAACTTACTCACATTGACTTCAGTGGGAGGGAAGAGCTCCCAGCAGCTTGCCAGATCAGGCCCAGCAGGAGCAAGTATAGGTATGACCAGTTCCTGCCTATACCTGCTCTCCAGTCACCCCTCTGGTATGATATAAATTATACCTGACAGCAGGCAGCATGATACATTTCTTATTGTAATTTGTTAGGATTGACTGTGCTCAGCCCACTCAACTAGCTCTGCTCAGCTGTTCCCAAGTTATGTGGTTGGCTTTAATTTGAGGAGAGAAAGGACCCAATTCTGAAAATGTTATGTGAGTGAATGGCTGGTGATTTGAAGCTGGAGGCCAGTCCTTGCATTTCAGTGATCCCAGAGTTGTTTCAAAGCAACTTTGACAAAGTCTTTGATGTTGTTTGTATTAGTGCAGCTGCTGCAGGAAGAGCATTTGTCCACTGATTAAATTTGCATAAGTAAAGGGTGCCAGATTAGGCATTAAAAATGCCCTCTTTCCAGTAAATTTTTATGGGCTACATAAATTCTCTCATCTAAAAAGGAGAAAACTTGAGCAGTGCACAACTGGTGTGACAAAGGAGAATAAGGCTAAACAACCACTATCTAAAATGGTTTCTAAACCACTCACACCTTATGCACTACTCTTACACACCTGTCCAGGTGTGTTTTTTTTTTAATGAAACAATACAAGAAAGAAAACTGGCTTTTCAGAGGATGAAAGGGAAGGAAAACGAGATATAGAAGAAATGGGTTCAACAATAGCATAATGATGGTGGTCATAGAAATTATCTCAGAAATATTATTATTAATCCCTCCTGTAGCTACTTGAGGTTGCTTTCTGTGCATATGCAAAATTGCCATTGAAGTTAAGAAGCTTGGGAGGTACAAGGAGGTTGATGTTGTCATACCTGGATCTGAGGCTCAATTTCAATAGTTTATTTTCAGCAAGTTCTCCCATCAAAACTCCAAACTCTGGTAGTTGTGAGTTACAGGTAGGAAGAAGAAAAACTGTTTAATTCAGTCTAGGAACTCTTACCATCAACATATTACTTCTAAAATAACTGGTTAAGTAGACACATTATTGATCTTTGAGAGCATTTCCTCTAGAAATTCCATTCATTATTTTACCCAGAGGACCTCTAAAGCAGCCCCTTCACACATTGACACTTGAATATGGGTTTATATGACAGATTGTAAAGGCTGCAAAGGCTCTAGCACATTCATAAAGTGAGTTGCAAATTGTATTTATCCAAGGGAGTGAGACAATTCTTACATTTAAAAAACAACCCCAACCCAAAACTTCAAGCTCCTAATATGCAGTCAGGAATACCCAAAAACTTTGCCAGATCCTCCAGTCTTACTCCCAAGGAGAAAAAACTTCTTTACAGTGAGGGTGATGGAGCACTAGAACAGGTTGCCCAGGGAGGGTGCGGAGTCCCCTTCTCTGGAGATAATCAGAACCCACCTGGATGCAGTCCTGAGTAATGTGCTCTGGGCGATCCTGCTTTAGCCGGGGAGTTGGACTGGATGATCTCTAGAGGTCCCTTCCAACTGTGACAATTCTGTGATTTTGTGATCTTTGTGGCAGACATCTCGTTAACTTCAAGTGGAAAAGAAGTTCCAAATCCCTGTATATCACAGCAAGCCTCAGCTTCTTGATTTTTTTGGAAATTTTGATATCACTTTGAATTCCTGTTAGAAAGCAGAACAAGATTTTTCATCAGAAGCCTGTCCTTTTTGCAGCTTTGAATAGTATTTTTAACTGAGAGAATTGCTGGGAGCTCTTTGTGAGTTGTTCTGCTATAAAAGGTAAATAAATTTACATTACATTCTTAGTTAATTAATATTTGTTGTATAACCCTCTATTAAAGATAAGTATGTTATTTTGTCCAAAATGCTCATTATTTCCATGGCGTTAGTCATGTGACAAAAGAAAGCAGGGATAATTAACTGTTTAGGTGGGAATGGTGTGGATGCACAGAGCCCAGGGAGCCACCTCCTGACAGTTTGTAGCACACTGTGTTTGGGATCTCTCTGCTCCCAGCCTTTCCTCTTCAGGAAAAGGGAGCTTTTTGGCTCCATGGCCGCAGCCATGCTGAGGCAGTACTCACACAGTGCATGCCCTGATCTCAGCTTTTGGGGAACCTGGGCTTTATGACCCCGTTCTCTGGGGGGCTCTGTCTTGCAAAGAAAACCAGCACAGGCTTTATTAACTGTTTCAGAAACTAAAGACCTTAGCTGTTACAAGACATAGTTGAGTTTTCCAGGCCTATCCCTGTCTCACTTTCCTCTGAACTCATAGACTTTTTTGTGATTTACAAAATAATCCCTTAAAGCATGTCTTCTCTGAATGTTTCCTGTCAAAACTGTCATTCTTGTATAGACCCACCATCAGACAAGCTCTCCTACCAAGCATGACCTTATGATTCTAGCTACTCTGGCAGTATCTGTAGTTTTTCATTCCATTACCTTTTCCTCCAGCACCTCCATCTCTCTGATTGCTGGAGTTCAGCACTGACACCTGAGATCATCTGCTTCTCCCCTCTTTTCTGCAGCCACACCAGGCTGGACTGAGTTTGGGGGAATGCTCTTCTCCAAGTTTTAGGACCCTTGTGTTGTCACCAACAGAACATGATTGCTGACCCAGTATAGTCAGAGAGAGTGGTTTCATAAGCTCAAACTCCCCTGCTGCCAAGAGCTACAGGACTGATTTTCCACATTATCTTTTATACTAAGGAGTCCATACTGGGTCCTGCTCTGCACTTGAGAGGAAGCAGGGAAATTCTTAATTTGGGTATGTTTAGGGTATATAATTCTCCAGACTTGGCATACCTGAGAACATCTCACGTTTCTCACTCATGTAGGATCAATGTATATATCACCCAAAAGGCAAAGAGTTTCTGAGTTGGAGCCAGCAGCCCACGTTCAGGCAAAGTGCTACAAAATATGTCTGCATGTGAGCTGCAGCGCAAAGCTCATTAATTTTAATAGGTATTGTGAACTTAAACCGTACACAGACTTTAAAGCAAAACACCTGAAGAGGCAGGAGCAAGTGTTTTCCCTGCTTGTTACAAAAGCTGAGAGATGCAGGTTATAGGCAGGGTGCACAAGCACTGCGCACACGAACCAAAGCTGCACACCAGTGTGGCAGCTCTGCAGAGCAGGGTGAGCCTGCCAGGGTTCCCCGGGCTCTGCTGATGGTTAAAGCAGTCAGGTGTGTGCTGCAGATGAGAACAAGTAAAGGAGCTGAAAACCAGAGGTTTTGGTTATATGCAGTGCCTTTTCTGAACTAACGTAAGAATTTTCATGGAGGTTAAAATGATTTTCAGTTTCATTGCATGCACCTGAAATTTAGAGACAAATAGTTTGAGTTGTTCTTATTTGATTGTTGACCAAGCAAATCTCTCTTTGGTTTCCAAGGGAATTTTGACCAGCAGAACCACTAAGGAAACCACCCTTAAAAAGCACTTTTCCCCTTCCTGTCCTCTTGTCTCCCCTCAGTATGCCTGTGGATGTGGCACTTAACCAGAGTGGGAACTGGAGTGAACGAATGAACTCCTCTAATTGCCAGGCTTCTGAATCAGATAGTGTAAAATGAACCAGTCTTTCCCCATCTGCAAAGCCAAGTATTGCTGTTTTGTACAGGTGCTACGTGGCTGAGGTCACTCAGCTCCACACAGGGCTTTGATAAGCTCTGGGAAAGGTGTGAAGTGTTCATTCCTGTTGACAGATGGGCATTGCTGCTGGGACGCATCCGGCACAGCTCCCAGGCAGTGTCCAGGGCAGAGCACAGTGGGTGGAGGAAAGGAACCATTTCTTCTTGCAGACAGACTGGCCAGATCTGTGATGGCAGGAGTCACACCAGTCCCAGGTCTGTTGAGTGCCAGGGCATGATCTGTTCCAGAGGAAGGGCACATGGCTTGGCCTCTATGTAAAATAAAAATAATCTGTAACACGGATGTAATTAACAGCTGGGAATGATACTGATCTCTAGCTTTCATTAATGGGAAAAAGTCCTGGATTCAGGGTCTCGCTTCATGGGTCAGCTCATGGAAGCACACCATGATAGCAGATTTTCCCACATTACCTAGGGCTGTTGTTGTACTGCTGGAGTGGTGGCTTTGATGGTAAAGGAAAATAGTTCCTGTGACTCTTAAGCCTTCACTCCAGTGACTTGCTGAGATGGCAGGGAAGAAATTAATATGGAAACCAATGCTTCAGACCTGTCTGTGTCTACCTCTCCAGGTTCTTCCACTAACTGGCATGCAGGGAGCCACAACAGAGCTGAGCTGTCTGTGGTGATAAAGATGTTTATTCCTTACTGGACTTCATAACCGCTGCCTTGCCCAGCACAGCTGCTGCCCGGGGACTGCCCACAGGCTCTGGAGAAGAAAGTAGAGTTGACCCTTTGGGAGTAAAAATCTTACTGTAATTGGGTGCTGAGACTGGACCTTGTTGATGAATTAATTATTTGTGTGTTTACTTGGAATATTTGATTAAAATACTGCCTAGCTAGTCTCTGATGAACACTTCTTTGGAAATTATTGTTTCTCCATATACATTTACAGCCTGGATTGTGTGGAGCTCTAGGCATAAATGGATATTACAGCATGTAGGAAGGGGCAGACCAAGCTAGCTGTGGAGAGAAAATTGCAAATCAACAAATAAAATTATGGCTGTGGTGTTACGCCTGGTTCAGGCTGTTAAATTAATTAATTTGAGAAAATCACACATTCCTATCCAGATACTAGCTTGTTCAGCTCAGCTACTCAAAAGGAAGAATACTAGCTTATTATCCAGATACTAGCTTATTCAGCTCAGCTACTCAAAAGGAAGAATAGGTATTTCCATGCAGCCTGGCTGTGGTCAGGAGGGATGTCACTTTCAGTCTCTGAGAGGAGTCCAGAAGGTGAACACAGAACAGTGTCTCCAGCACCTTCTGTGTAAAACCTAGCTGACCTTGTCTCATTTTCTGGTCTCCCTTTATTTTTCCTGCAATGATAACAGGACTTCAGCTGAGTGACACTCAGCATATTAGTAATTCCCACCGTTCCTGCTTACGACAGGTTGAAAACTAGTCTGGTTTACTAAAACTCACAAAGAGAAACCTGCTGACTAGGAGACCAAAAAATCAACTTTTTTTCTTTTTTAGTTTAGCAATCCATATTTAGAGCAGTTATGAGGTTAGTTGGTCAAGTACTTTGCAATTTCTTTCATTGCTATTTTTGCTTGCCACTCACCTGACAGGACACTGCACCTGTGCTCAGGTTCATAGTTCACCTGTAGCAGCTTTACACTTACAGCAAAGGGGAATCTCCCTTATTGATTGCTTCTTCATGTTGTGCATCCAGCTCCCTCATCACATGGAGAAGAGTCATGCAAAGATGTAGATTCAGTAGCTTTGTACTGGAAATAGTGTCTTGAGATCACAGGTAATCACCATACCAGTAGAACAGACAAACTGGTACCTCTTCATATTTGGTCTTGGGATACACGTCACTGGTGCTTGTCTTTTGATTTATAAATTTCTGTTTTATAAGACTGCAATGGCTAGTAGACCTGGTCTGCTATGGGCGGTATTTCATGAACTACTTAGGAAATTTATAAAACAGACTCCCTAGATTATGAAGCAAGGGGCTATCGGTTTTGTAAGGAGCACATTATGAAATGAATTTGTCTCTAGGCCTAACTTAATTACTTTAATGATCCCACTGATGGTTGTCGTAGGTGTCATTCTGTGTATATATTGTGACCTACATGCTTGTGATCATTTATGAAATCTTAAGATTTTAAAAATACATTGGACCTTATTAATTCTTTGCCTGCTTTCACTGAAATAAATGGTGGTTTGGATGTTGGTACATTCGGCCAAATCTTTCTTCCAATTAAGTCAACAAGAGTTCTACCATAAGCTTAAATGGAAGCAAAATAAGCCCTATTCTTTTAGAAAACTGTTCTAATAATAAACCTGGCCAAAATAATCCCTTGTGTAAACCTGTTGACTTCTGTAGAGTTACACCAGGGATGCATACTGATGTGATGTGTGGAGAGGCGTTACGAGAACCTGTGCATTGCAGTGAGATGCTTCTGCTGGGTATCCATAGCGCTCAATCTCAAAAACATCTGAAGGTTAAAACCAACAAGCACATGAAGACAAAGCATCATGCACTTAAGTGAGTGGGCACGTACCTTTCCTGGTCAGACGGCCTTCCCAAAGAGATGACTCCACTACTTTTGAAGGAGTTACTCCAAATTTGTACCTATATAACTCAAATCAGAATCTATACATGGGTTAAAATCTTTAAGAACAAAGTGTGAATTTAAATAGAAATATGCAGGCATGCAAACACAAGATTCATATGTGACAACAAGGGGGGCTAGATCTCTGGAGCAGAGTAACAAGATGGTGTGAAGGATGCCAAGCTGCAGCTGACACAAGTTGTTCCCCATGCAGCTGCTAGCCACATTGGCTTTGCCAACTTTCTCTGTTACATGAAATGTAATAAATTGATGAGTATACTTAGTCCTTGCAGCTCATCAGCTTGTTCCCGTGTGCTGTTCTGACATTAAATGTATATTCTCCTGACTGAAACAGGTAAGTATTGTCAATGACTCTCACCCCTGCTATAACTTCATTGATACAGTGTTACACCAGATTGCTGGCTCTCCTAACCCAGTTTGATAACTGGGAGAAGCTGCAGAGCTGGAATTAAATTCCAGAGTTATAAACTTGTATCTCTGTGCTCTGTTCACCAAACCGCCTATTCCTTCACCTGCTGTGATTAGCATGTACTTCAGTCTTCTGCTGCTTAAAAAAAGAAATGACACCTGTAAACATTTTAGAGGGGTTTGTTTTTTGTTTTACCTGATTTACTCTCAGTTGAAACTCCGCCAGGCAGGAGGGCTGTTAGCTTTGCATGGGTGCAGGATTGCATTCCTTATTGATGTAGTCACTGAGATGACTGCCTGCCTGTAAGAGCTGGGCACCAGGACAGATGGGCTGAGCAGAAGTATTCTGGTGTTCACCTGTACTGTGTTGATTTCACTCTGCTGCAGTATGGTATGCGTTCAAAGGCTAAAATTGCTGCTTTTTTATCTGCTGAGGACCACATAGAGCAAACCTGAAAGGAGTCCTGCACGTGGATGCTGGGAAGCTCTTATGCAGCATTTGCACCGTTGCTCTTGGTCAGACTCAGAAGGGATCAGTTGGCAAGCATTGGAAGCAGATTTGCACCGTAAAGCTGAAACGCTGAAGGAATCCCAGTCCAAAGGGCAGGCTCCCATTACGCCTCTCTCCTAATGGAGTGCAGATGCTACCAGTGCTGCAGGTAATCTGTTTAGATCTGGTAGATGCTTTTGCAGCAGCAAACCTCTCTCTTTTGAGAAAGCTGACAGTGAAAACCAGGGGACTCTTTTAACCTCTTTGGTGTCATAGTTTGTTATGCCAACAAGTTGTACCAGTACAACCTAGACCAGAGGCTGAAGCTTTGGCATTTGGGGAACAAGGTGTGCCATCCAGGAGACTGCTGCCTAAATTCTGCCTTTGCAAAACATATACAATTTCACTGATTAATTTTGCTAGTGGAACTCCATGGGAACCAGTAGATGACAACAGAGAAGCTGGTTCCTCTGCTTGTACTGGGGCTGTCTGGGAGGGAATGAGAGCTGAATTTGGGCCAGTAGTGCTTAACAATGCTGTTGAATGAAGAAAAAAAATTCAATTACTGTTTTTTAATCTTATGGGGAGTAGAAATCACACATGGATTTGTAATCAGTTCCAAACATACCTCCTCTTTTGTTCACATCCAGTTACATTCTGTTTAGAGACATGAGGGTTAAAGCTGGGGCCTGCTCCTGCTTTCAATTAAATCAAAGGATATTTTGGCCTTGAGTTCACTGGGACCAGAATCAAATCCATGACCTCTCTCACAGTCATACAAAGAGCCAGTTTCAGCTTTCAGTATCTCATCAGAATCCAACTCTTAACAGTTTTCATCTTAAAGTTTTTCCCAAACTTAATTCTGTAGGGCAGGTGTCCTCTGTGCAGCAGGTGTATTGCTGTTTCCTTCTTTGGTGTGGGTTCCCTCTCTGTAGCACCTAGGCAGGAGCTCCTCCTTTTTTTCAGGAATAAGACTGTGGAGCTGGGCTCTTCCCTGTGCACATGTCAATAGGTTTCTTCCTCTCTGTCCCTGCCCTTCATCTGCAGTAACAAAAAAAACTACTGAAAATTCCTCTTCACTTCTGCCTTTCATCTGCCAATGGCTCGGGCTCACCAGCAAAAACTGTGACACACACATATCCTGCCCATGGATATATGGGCTTTAGAGGTGCTTTCCCTTCAAAATAGCCTTTTAACAAATCATTCATGCTAGGTTCAGTTTCTTTAAGTGAACAGCCAGAAAAAGTATGTTGCGTACAACTTAATGAAATGTAAGAATAAACAGGAGCATCATTAATTCATAATTTAAGTGTGATAACAAAAATATGGATAGAGAGAAGTGGATTCACCTTCCCAATCACATAATGCTTGCAGAGAATTATAACCAGTTACAGTCTGCCTGGAACTCTCTGCAATGTCTTTGTGTCTGAGTGGTAGTGTGAGCTATACTGGAGGTGTACAGTAATATTATTGCAGCAGTGTTACATTTAGGGCCTGGGCAAAATTGGTGTAGTTTACTCAGCTCATCCCAGACAATGCAGTACTGCAGCATCTCTGGCAGCCCATGTCTGGAAACATTTCCCCATGGATCTGGAAATAAATAATTAAACTGTAGGAAAACGCTGGTCAGCTTCCATATATCTGGGATTAGAAGGGCTGTGGCTTGAGCAGATTAAATATTCTGCATGTTTACATGAGCAGCAGGTACCAAAGTGAATGTGTTAGCTGTCACCATTTACGCTTCATAAAAGGTTATACAGCCCTTGAGTATCCATCCCTCTTTCTCCTGCTGTGTACTGAAACACTGGTTTCACAGCACCCACACATGCAAAGGCTGTGGAGGGCCAGACTTGCACCCTGAAAAGTAAATGAGTTACATTTGAAATTTTCCCTGCCTTCAATGAGTCCCAGTGGGAGTTTCGCTCTTGACTTCAATGAACAAGGATTTATCCCATTTATATTAAAATATAACTAGTATCTGCATGTTTTCCAGCCTCCCAGCATTCCCAGCTGTACAAGGGTACTGGTAATGGAAGTAATGTCCAGATGTAGTTAGATTTGAAAATCCTAGTGAAAATACTGAGTTAGCTTTCATTTGCAGTTACAACAAGTAGGCAAGAAGCAAGACAGCTGGCATTTGGTGCACCTTGTTCTCATCAGGGCCCTCGTAGCACCATGATTTATGGGGAAGGGATGGTAAAAGGAACAGCAAGAAAAGGCTTGTATAGGCAGGTACGTTTTATTTGAATTGTGCATCTTCTCATGTATGAACAACTTAATTATTTTGGGTGCCCACAGCTCCCACAGTTTTGAACAGAAATGCAGTTCTTGCAGGACTGGGACATTTAGTAAACTCAGGAACACTTCAGGAAACTAAGATGCTAGCTTAGGATTTTGTTTTAAATGAAATAACTTTGGTTCCTGCATTGATTTTCATGGTCAAAATTTAGTGTAAATTCTCTGTTGAGAAAATATGAAAGGCCAAGAATCATCACAGGGCTCAAATCAGAGCAGCTGCAATAGTGACAAAAAGAACAAAAGTAACCTCAACTTTATATTGGAAAAAATTCTAGTACAGGAAATCCAGCTAACATGCTTCTTTAGCCTCAGTTTTAAGTGTACAATTTAAAATGAAGTGAGGAATTCTCAAATAGGTATTGCCTACAGTGTATGAACTTTTGTACAGTTACCTGGACTTCAGCATATTTCACTAAAAGGATAATATATAGCTCCTACTGTTAACAAGTTCTGTGTTTTGAGAGTTCACATTATATTTAAATATTATTTGGTTACTTTTATTAAAAATATGCAAGTCAGCCAGACTCTGTCCCTCTCACTCTCCCTAAGCAGTTACTGCTTGTTAAGAATGGGGGTGGCAGAACTGGCCTATCATGAACTACAGTAACTGCAGCCTCTCTCCACTTGTGTTGGCCTGCCATGCATCTGCACACCTGCCATGGTCAAAGCCCCTCTTTTCTGGTCATGGTTATTCCAGGGCAGCTCAGACAGACCAAATGAATGCAAATGCTATGGTTAAGCGTCAAAATATAATGGGAGGCTGTTTGTCACTGTCCCTGTTACAAAGGATAAACAAGTCATGTCAGTGGCATATAGGGAACTTTTAATGGAGAAATGCAAATTGTACCTGTATGTGAAAGTACATTTTTTTCTTGTTAAGCACAGCAAATGCATTTTGTGACTGACAATTTGAATAAATGTGATGGGACACTGATGTGTGCAGTGAATGACTGCTGCTCTGCCTGCATGTATCTGCTTACCCTACCTGTAAATAAGGTTATATGCTGAATGCAATGGAAGGCTTTGTAATACAGCAATTGACATACTAGAAACTGTTTGTTTAGTGAAGTCTTTTTTATAGCTGTTAACACACTAAAATATACAAACGCTACTTAATAAGGCAAAATAAAATCATTAGACTCACAGAGGGCTGGCTTCTGCCTCTATTACTCATGGCTAAGCAGCACTTGCTCCTGAGCTGTCAACTACCCACGAGATGTGTGGCAGAAGCAGGGCCCTGGAGAACAAACATGCTGCTGTTATATTCAGTGTGAGTGGCCAGTGTTAATATCCTTGTAAACCTGGCGGGACTGAAAAGTTCAGGAAGGAAGTCCATGGGAGCCTCACTTCCCTTAGTCACTGGTCTGTTCATTTTAATTGTTTGCCCACTCCTCCTCTGTGAAGACCTGATGGGATGCTTAGCTGCATGGATGCAGGCTGGTGTTTGACTACCCAGAGAATTTTTTAATGCAGGATGAGACTGGCTTCTCTAGCTGGGATTAGTGTTTGAAATTTCTTAACTGCTAATTTATATATAGGCAATACTGTCTCTACAAATTAAAAAACAAGTACCACCTATCAAACTCTAAATATATATATTTTTTTCCATTAAATTATATATCAAAATCACCTGCCAAAAAGTTGGGTGTTAGCAACAGGTGGAAGAGAAATAGCTGTAGGATCTCCTATCATTACCATGAATGCTTTGTGGTATTTCAAAAATAATACGTAATTTCCACTTCAGTGGATTTTATTACCTGTTGCTTCAGTGGACTTTAATTGATAGTAACAGAGAACTGAAAATGTAATTGTTCATGCATTTGTTTTAACTACAAAATCCATTACATTATCTAAATTTGCTTTTTAGTGATGATATAAAAAGAAGGAAAAAAAATTATTCCAGAACTTCCTAAGAATTATTCTGCATGGTAGATGGTAATGTTTTTTATGGATTTTTGACTTTTAAAAAATACATGTTGATACTATATAGACTAGCTTTGATCTGTTATGAAAAATAGATATTCTAGCCTGAACAGCAAAATAGGAAGTATTAAACCTAGGTAATAGATCCTGCATTTCCTTCAGGTGCTTAATAGTTAATGAATATAATATCCTTCAAAGGCACTGCAAAGTGAGCATATGGCTCCAAAAACTCCTATGGCA
>NW_009970717.1:1265444-1302766 GCF_000747805.2 Chaetura pelagica
CCTGGATCAGCAGTGGAAGCAGGAACAGGTGTTTATAGGAATTGGAAATGGATAAACGTATTGCCGTGTGAGTTACCTCCTCCATCCCTCTGCTGAGATTGGACTGTGCTACTTGATGTTCTTTTCTTGTTAAAAATAGAGGGGCGGTATTACAGGATTTAGTATCTCCATCTGATGCTCACAGGTCAGTTTTATACTCTAGTATCTGTGGTTGCTCACTTCTGCCATCAGGGTTGAAGGGTCTGGGGCTGAGCAATGCCTGTATGGGGTCCGCCAGTGCCTGTAGGACACTGGTGTCTGAAGCTGCCTTGCTGAACCATGGTGCTCTCCTTGGTCTTGTAGGAGCGGTGGGAGAAGGAGTTGGAGTTCAGAGTGCTGGAGCATGCATGGAGTGTTGACCAGCCTAACAGTGCTGGCTTGATGCCTGCACTCCTTTTGGGGCTGGAGGGCGGTACCTGATCTGGGCTTATTTAGGCCAGAAATCCCCTTTGGGCCACCTCTCTACGTCTTCAGGCACATGAACCAGTCCCAAAGCAAATGTGGCTGCTCGGCTTTCATAGTTTGCAGAGCAGCAGTTAATACCCCAATTTAAGATTCAGACTCTCTCACACACACACTTTTTCCATCACTGTACAAATAAAAGATTTAAAAGATGCTTACAACAAAGTCCTCCCTAGCTTGAGCATCTTCCAAGCCAAATGTATGTCTGAAAGCAATCCAAGGTGGTCAAGATGTTGTCTTTGGATAGAACGGCTCTGTGGCAGAGCCATAAGGGCAAAACCTGCACAGAGTTTGCATCACATCACAGCCTGGTCGTGTGTGCACAAGCCCCCTGCTGTAGACGGTTCCTCTCCTTAGCACTGTTTCCCCATAATGGGAAAAGGGCTTAAAAGCACTGGTCAGGTACCAGGGTGTGAAGGTATGGTATAGCTTTACAACAGAGCTTTGTTTATACACTTTTGCATTAATGATAGCTGAAGTTCTAAATTGAGGCAGGTCAGAAAACTGCTGCAGCCAAATGCAACCTTTGGCCATGTTACTCACTGTACAGGGCATGAGGGAGCATGTGTCCTGGCAGAGACAATATTTAACAACTCTCCCTCAACTATGTCAGGCCAGAAGGCAGAAGACACCTGTTTACTGCTCAGCTGGGTTATCCCTGTCCACCTCTGGCCAGCCCTGCCCACTTTTTGGACAGGTTGGGTGTTATAACTCTCAGTGGAAAGCAGCTGCAGGTGCTTTCTCCACTACAGTTTGCTTTGCTGGGAACTTATGCACAAACTCAATCAGTTTAACAGTAAAAACAAAATGTCAAAAACAGTACTGCAGAGATCTGGCAGCACTGTCCACTGCCCAGTCCAGACTGCTTTGCTGCAGCTGGGATGTAGCAGGGCCTGCTCCTGGCACATTTGTGTTGGGTAGGGCACATCCTCTCCAGTGGCTTTCTGCTCTTCCTTCCCTGCAGTTACTTTCTTGTGATAGGGTAGGTAACAGACTTAAAACAGACATAGCTACTCAGGCAGCAGTGCCAGACGCAGTATAAGGCACTCCCGCCTCTCAAGCACCTCTGCTCCAATTCACAGCATTTTTTCTTTTCCAGGCAGATAACAATTCTATCCTAGCCACCTCGACCAAATATTTAAGAGATAAGGAGCACTGTTTGTCTTCAGCAGCAATGACTGGACTCTGCTCATACACCTGGGATGCTTTGCTAATGTGTCCCACAGGGTAGTTTCAGGTCAGGCTTAGGTATCCCAACTCTAAACAACCCTTTTCCTCTTCTCTGTGGCATTTCCCACAACCACCTTCTCCTCCTCCAGCTCCACAGCAAGGCCCAGCAGTCAAATACAACTGGCAGCTGCTGTACAACCCACGGAGAGCTGCAGAGCTCACGTTGGCTTTGCTGCTTGTCTGTGCTGAGTGGAGCGGGAGAGGGCATGGGGGAGTGGCAGGTACAACAGAAGGCACCACCCAGTGGAGCACAGACCTACAGGGATCCACCCGCAAGATCCACAGGCAGGCATTTCGCTCTTCTTCCCCTCTCCTCCCATAAAATTAGGGAAGAGACAACATTCTAATGACAGTTTGCTGAAATATGCACTCCCTGCTGATTTGACATTGGGCAGAAAAAGTGTCTACAGAATCAATTTTTAATAAATGTAAACAACTAAATTATGAATGACAAAAATATAACTGAACAGTTAAATATTAATCACCTAATTACTTAAATTAATACTTTTAGTGCAATGTTGTGATAGAGAGTTTTACTTACACTGTGTTGCTGTTCTGGCTGGGCAGGCATGGGAGAGGACAGGACCTCAGTGGCCTCCCTGGTGGTGGGGCTGGGGAGCAGAACGCTCTGCTGGCGCTTGCCACAGCCCCAGCTGCTGTGTGGTTGTCCCACAGGTCTCGTAACACTTGGTACTCCTCCTAAAGCCTCTGGAACCAGATTCATTGAGAAAGAACTTCAGTTTTCTGTTAAAAAAGAGAGCTGTCAAGAAAATGTCTGAACTGGCTCCAAACCAGAAGTCAGCCTGCCCTCCCCCCCAAACTTTCCCATCCCAAAGTGCAGTGTGTGATGTGCAGGGCTGTATCTGTGCTCAGTGATCATCTCAGGAAGACCGAGGGTGCTCCAGAGGGAGCTGGGAGTGCAAAAAGCTCTGGCTGCTTCTAAGATGGCATTGGGTGAGTTTATGAAGGAGATGGTGATCTGTGAGCTCTGCTGTGGAGGCCCCCTCTATACTCCTATCTTGACACATGCTGCAGGGAGCTTGTGTGGTGAAAAATTGGTCACCAGCATTCCGAGGGTTGTGAGCAGCAGCAGCGTCTGCAGGTACTTGCACACAGCACTCGGCTTCCTCCCCTGCCCAAGAAACTAAGAAAAGAATTTACTGGCGCTCTTGTCCTTGTGGGTTGGCTGGCTGCTTTGTTTGTTTTTAATCTAATAAAAGGAGATCTTAATATCATAGTAAAATCGGTACAAAGCTAGAAACTTGCCCCTTGGCGTTTTGGCAAAACATTATTGAAAATGTAAAAGCCTTTAGCAGAAACAACAGAAGCACAAAGAAATTGCAGAAATAGGATGAACAGGTTGTGTTCTGGATGTTGGAAGGAGCAGGGAAGAGCATCTAGCCAGGATCTGAGGTGCCAGCAAGACCCACTAAGCTGGAGGCTGGATGCCAGCTCCACAGTGGCTCTGCTCCACAGGGACATGAGGCAGCAGTGGTCAGGAGTAGGGGCCCTGCGAGGGTCGGGGTGGGCTGCACTGTAGAGCAGTGGCTGGGCAGGAGGGAAGAGCACATTGCTGGAATGACAGGAGCCACAAGGGTGGCAAATGGCTGGGAAGAGCCATACAGTGGGAAGACAGTGTGGGCATAGTGGGACCTGGCCAGGGGGCTGGAGACAATGGAAAGGCAACTAAGCTATCCTTAGGCTTGCAAGTACATGGATTGACCCTGGCTCAGTCTGCTCCCTATCTGGAAATTAAGTCTTGGACAGAACTTTAAAGAGTGTTGTTAAATCAGGAAGTGAAGCATCTCTTGCAAAAGGTGGAAATGCTGAAGCAGCATTTCATTGCGCAGACTCACCCATCACTGTGGGATCCAAGTGTGGCTCTTTTTGCTTCATCTCTGTTTTCCTGTGCCTCCCACCTCTTCATAAACATAATTGGAAGTACAGTGTCATGAACATGCCATCACCCAAATTGTCCACTTGGCACCATGATCACTCATAAGTACAATGATTTCCAGGGTGACTACTGCCCAGTCTGAGAGCTGCAGCCACTCCCCATGACTTCAACTCACATCACATGGCAGGCTGCTGGAGGGAAAGGCTTCTGAGGCCGCCAGCTGGGCTGGTACCTAATTTCTGATTGAACAGCAACAAGTTCACGCAATGCAAAACCATTCCCATCCCCTTGTACTCACTGACTTGCTGGCTCACAGCCTGTGCACATTTTGCTTCTGTGCTTCTGTATTTGGCATTTCATTCTGGCCACCCAAGCTTCATCCACTGAGCACATCAAGTCCCAATGGGGCTTGTGGAGCTGCCCATGGTCACTGTGCTCTTTTCCATGGTTTCAAATGTGATGAGTAACCCTATCAGGTGAACTTCCCTTTTGAATGCATCACTTGAGTTCACTTTGTGCTCTCATGGTATTGCATTTTCTGATGGACTTTCTACAGGTATGGTTTATACTGGTGAGAAGGTGAAAAGGGAGAAGCAGGACTGCTTTCTGCCCACAGCATTATAACATGATGCAGTGAAGTTGATTTTTGGAACAACTCTCTAAAATGAGCACCCTAAAATGTCGAATAAATCCTTAAACTATTCATCACTGTTTTTGGGGTGGCAGTTAAGTCTTTCAACACTCTGCAAGTTTCTTTCCCCAGCAGTAATTTTGCTGGTGAAGAAATATAGCTCAGGGCACTCCACAAAGGCCTCAAAATTCATGTTTTGTTTTCATTACCAAAAAAATGCTTCACTACATTAAAGAGCTGCCCATTAAAATGTTGTACCATGTCTTCCCTGTGCCCTGTCGTTGTTGGCAAACCTTCCCCCGTATGGGTGGCGGAGCCAAACAGCAGCTGTTGCCTCGCTTTGCAGAGAAAGGGCAGCAAAGGGGTTTAAGCCACAGCCCAGCTCGTTTAGGTGTAAGATCTCAAAATGGCCACACAAATTTGCTAAATAAATGGACCGTACTGAACCTTAAGCTGCTCTATCAGTGTTTCTTCTGCTTTCAGTCTAACCCAGTACAGCAAACTGGCCCACACGCCTAAGGAAATACATTAACTATCTAGTTCCTGGAATAAAATTCAACACTATACTATATAACACTATATAACAGCAATATATTTAACTGTCTCAGGTAAATAGTCCTAAAGTAACAACAAAAGAAGAAAAAAATGAATTACTGGAGGCTTACCGGGCCTTGGGATTATATAAATGAAATGTTGCTGCATGAACTGGATAGTGGTTTTGGATATCACTGAAAAGCTAGAGGTTGAAGAAAAACAGTAAACATTATAATTAGTGTTTAGGGGGGCATTTGATTATTCTCATAAGTAGCTCAGACTCTCTGAATGCTGACATGGACATGAGAGCAGGTGGTAAAACCTGGAGCTTACTTAAGAGGGCAGAAAGGTTTTTAGCTGAATTCTGTGGGGACTTGGTAAGTCCAGTTCTATTTAATATCTCCACAGTTAATTTAGAAATAAACTGCATGTTAATTAAATTTGCAACTAAATCAGCAGGTTGGAAGATCAGAGCGTGGTGCAGCTGCATAGAGCAAATCTCACCATGATCCCACACCCCAAAGCAAGTGGCACAAGGTGCAGTGCCAGCACCAGCACTGCGTGTGGGGGGCAAAAACCAGCCCCTTCCCATCACCTTCCCCAGTCAGGCTGTGGTCTCACATCTGCCCCCCTCACTGCCGGGCCAGAAAGTTTGGGGTGAGGTGGTGGTGCTGGAAGGAGGGAGACAGTGGGGCTGTGGCTGTGACATGCCATTAGCAGGGTTTGGTAAGCTTGTAACCCATGGCAGGGGCAGGCCCTGCCCTGGTCTCAGCGAGGGACATGGGAGGATTGCACATCCGAGTTGAAGGGACGGCTCAACAGTGACATCCAGCAGGCTGTGGGATGGTCTCTCTGAGAAACAGAGAAGTCCTCACTTGTGGGGTTATTTAAGACTTGACTTTGAAACAGGATACACTCTGCAGTTGGGAACAATGTTGCACTGTCAGAGAGATGGACTCAATTACTTAATAGGTCGTTGCTGTCCGTCTCCTGCGATTTTCCTTTCAAGAACATATATTCAGCTGGGTTATTTCTCATGGGAAGACAAAGTGTTCTGAGAGCAGCCAGGCGTTTGGAGGGCAGAGGCAGGAAGAAGAACAGCCAGGCAGATGCCCGATTTGCTTTCTGCAGAGCATGCTGCTCAGGACGTGGAGAAAGCTGGAGTGATGTAGCTGATGTGGTATTTTGGTCCTACAACTAGCTGACTCCCCAGTTTCACTTCCTCTTCTTTGCTCACAAAAGATTTGCCATGTTGCTTTCTCCTGCCAGGCTCTGATCCACAGGACTACTGGTGGTGGGACTGTGGTCCCACAAGGCAGTGCTGCAGATGCAGCTGGGTAACCATTTGGTTCTCCATTAGCAGGACATGGTGGACAGGGATGTACAATGGCGCCAACGGTGTATGTTCTCACCAAGTTACTCTGCCAGCCATGGTGTGAGCGTTTCATAGGTGCTTTCCTTTTGGAGTCATGAGCCTAACTCACAGCCCTGATTTGGGGCAGAGTGAGCTTAGCACCAGGCAGCTGCAGCTGTCTCCTGCTAGTGCGTGTACCTGCATCTACTTTGTGTGTGTGAGCATGTGGGTGCACATGTGTCTCGGAGGCATCCTTCTCTGTGCACTTGTTTGTCACCAAATTAAGATACTGTGTTACCTTATGCACATTGAATTGATACAACTAAATTGGCTGCATGTTCTTAACCCCTGAGGGTGTAATGAGATTTTGTCTCTTTTGCCCATTTCTTTTTCTTTCCTTTTTCAGAATAAGTCGCCTATTTAATGGCACAGAGCCTATTGTCTTGGACAGTTTAAAACAACATTATTTCATTGATCGAGATGGTGAAATTTTCAGATATATATTAAGCTTCCTAAGGACATCTAAGCTACTGCTCCCAGATGACTTTAAGGTAAGGAAAGCTATAGTCTGCAATCCATTTTTTCCTCCCATTCTGTCATTTGTTTTGGTGTAGGCTTGACCTTAAACACACTTAAGAAAATTTTTCTGTTTATTGTTAAGATTTTTAGTACTTATGTATTTCACCAAGGATGCTGTTACTTAATAAATGGACCAATGGTTGTCATGGATACCACAAAAAGTTAAGTGATGAAGCTTACGGCTAAATCAGTTTTTCTAAACTAATTGTATTTTCTCACAACAATTAAGAAACAGCATCAGCAGCTAGCACTTACCAGTGTTTAATGCTCAGATTCTGAAAAAAATGTTTTAAATTTGATACCTAGAGGTCTTAAATTGTAGAAGTCATTTTCAGTTGGTATAAAAAAGAAACACCCTTAAACAAGCCCATGAGGATTTTTTTGTTAGATATAGCTGATACAGATACTTTGATTTCAGGAAGTAATCTTTTACACAAAATTTTCTGGGGAGGTGGAATTTACTGAGGGCTTTTTAAGGAGCAATGCATGCTTCTATGAAATAATGGTGCTGGTTGTTGCTTTGCAAATCCCAATTGTTCAAACGCTCTCCTTCTAGCCTTGTTCATTTGGCTTTGCAGTTACAAAACTTGCAACATTGTCATCCTTATGTATGAAAATTAGAGGACAAAAGTGCCCAAACTGTAGATGACAAGATTCAACAAAACCACTGAGTCCAGGATGAAATTATTAATAAACTGAGATGGCAACAGGGAACTGCTTAGTTAGAGGACATGGAGAATTGCTGGGAAGGAAAGTTCCTGTGCTGTGCAGAAAGATTTCACTTTGCATGTTGGACTAGGTAGGCAAGATAATTTGGCCAGTCATGGCTGAGTCACTTCAGATTTGTGGTTGCTGTGGTGGCTTAAGCTTTGGAGTACAGCTGATCCTCATGCTGCAAACTGCTCCTCAGCCATTCTTGCCTAAGTTATGAGTATAATCGCATTTGACCGCAGCGTGGGAGTGTTTACAGTTAATGTTGAGCAGATGTGCTGTGCGATGGGAGCACACATCTAGTCCTAAGGCAGGGAGAAGTTTCGGCATTCACAGTGGTTTTGGAGCTCCAGCCCAGAAGGGCTGTTCTCAGCACTGGTCTTTCTGGGGAGCAGCAGGCAGGTTGGGGAGGCTGGTCTGGGAGCTGGGGTGCTGCAAAGCAGGGTGAGATGAGCCAGAGCACTGAGGGGTGGATGCAAGAAAAGCTCTTTACAGAGAAATGAGAGAAAACACACAGGTAGGAATGAAGCTAAAGATCAGAACAGTCCTGTGGGTTTTAAGATGGGTCAGGTAAAGGGGGGTGGGTGGAGAAGCAGCATGCTTCTCCAGAAAAGCCAGAGAGATGCTTTAGTGGCAGTGTTTTGAACCATCTAGTGGGACAAGAAGGTGTGAGAAGAGAGAGTAGAAGAGATGTAGTTTGAGCTGATCGTGGCCTCAACCAGCATTCAGATTTCAGAGGTTCTGTGAAACAAAACCAGCAGGATTTGGTAAGAGCCTGGAGATGAGAGTGCTGGCAGATGCCAAAGACTTGTCTGCGCAGTGAGCCGCTGGCAGGGCTGGGAGAGACTCAGGAGAGCCGGCGCTGTGCCCAGGCTCAGTCCGTTGTTCCAGACCATCTCTTTGCATAGGGTTAACTGTGTTTTATTTAGTTCCCCTCTGGGAGAGGTATAGAGCAAACCCCAGGCTAATGAGGGCTCAAGAACAAAGCAAAGTATTGCTAGGTAGGGAGTAACTAAATAAAAATGCATAGAAGAATGCGCTGGAAAGCTATATTAAAACTGCATTGTAAACGGATTTGACTTCACAGAAATCTTGTAATTTTACCAGCATGATTAAAGTGACAGAAGACAATAATCAAAGGCAGAAAATGGAATCACTCGGTGTTTCTAAATGTAAAACTCTATTTAAGGTATAAAACCTGACAGGTTTTCCAGTGAGACTTGCATTAAATGTTCTTTATGTCAAACAAAGCATTATCAAGTGTTTTGAATATTTATTAGTTTTTACCCCTTAATTTAATCAAGCAGTTTATTAGCCTCAAGGTTTAGCCAAGTTGCTTTTCAACTTGAATTGCTGCTCAGATGGTTATTTTGGAAAGTTTGGAATGTTAGTACTGCACCAGCATTATTGTGCTTGCTATTTAAGTGTTGTTTTCAGATTAAGTTAACACTGAAATGCAGAGAAAGTGGGGTATGTGTTCCTAGGCTAGTGATTCTTTATTATCAAGTCTGACTGGTGTGTTTACAGTGAATATTAATTACATTTCCAACTACTAATAAGCCAGAACTTGAAAGTGTTTAGTATCTGACAGGTCACCCAGCTGAAAGCAACACTCTTATAGTTCACATAGTTTTCCCAGGTTTGGGGGATTTTAAGCCACATGAAGTAGTCTGAGAAATCACCATGAGTTGTTAGGCTTATTCTCCTCTGCAGCCAGCCCACTCTGAGCAAAGCAGTGGCCAGCAGCCTGGAGCTGCTCACAGCTCCCTCTTCCTGCACCAGTGCAGCTTCCTGCACCTGGGACCTTGACCAATAAATGTCCTTGAGGAGAGTGTGGAGCTATCAGCCTCCAGTCTGCCACAGTGCTGGGTTAGGGGGTGACTGGCACAGGAGTTGCCTCTCCTCTGCAGCCAAAATATTCTCTGCCTTGGATCTCCCCCTGCCATCAGGCTTGTTTCCACAGAAAATTTATGAGCAGCATCCGTCCCCATCACTGCAAATATAAAATTCAGGCAAAACCAGGACCTATCATACCTACTTACTTGAGACTCACTCCCTGCTTAGAGATTGTCAAACAAAAATCATCATAGACAATATTACATTCTGTAACAAGTTTTCCTTGGCTAACCACAAACAGCTCCATTAGCTACCATAGATGGTGCTTGACTCTGGGCTGTGCTGCCACAAGATTCACCGTGTTAAAAAAAGTTAGGAAGATAGGGAAATAATCCTTAGAAGAAATGGGAGATGCATCATTGTCCTACAAGACATTGTAGACAAGACATTGGATATTGTATAAAATGTGATGTGGGATGGTGCTGGCTGCTCAACAACACTGCACTGACACCAGGGCTGCAGCCTGTCAGAGGGAGGGTACAGTATTAGTGTGCATTTATCAGCATACACCTGAGACAGAAGCTGGGACAGGCTGCTCTAAGGCTGAATTTCAACTTTGCCACTGCTCAGCAGCCTGTTGCAGTGAAATGTGCCTCCCTGGCAAGGTCTCTTGTGGGTTGAATTCTTCTACTTGGTATTTCATGTTAAAGTTCTGCAAATCATCAGAGTAGGATTTTGTATCTACAGAGCAAGGGTGGAAATGCCTGTGTCAGTATTACCTGGGCATCCTGAGCATCCTGGGTAGACAGTCCAGAGCTGGGCATCACTTCCAGTCCGGTTGCAGATGCACAGTACTCCAAACAGTGCATAAAACCTGAATGAGAAGATTGAGTACTTAGCAGTGTGTTGAGTCCATTACCCTGCTCAAGCAGAGGCTTTAGAGAACTGGACCCTCCCCTCACGCTGTAAGCCATTCATTCTTTGTTCCTGGTTTAGCAAAATCCTCTTCCCTCCCATTGTCACATTACATAGCAGTGCCCTAGCCTCTCAGTGGAGAAATAGTGGATGTCCTGTTACAGGAGCTGGAGCAGGTCAGGGTGGTGGGGCAGGCTGTACTGCTGGTGGCTGGTCCAGGCAGCCTGCAGCACATGGAGTGTGTCCCTTCCCAGTACTGTCACTAGTGAACAGCAATGAATTTTTTTCCTGCCTAGCAGAAGACACTTTTTAATTCCCTCTACTTGTTATGGTGCAACAAATTCCCTTTATTTATTGCCACTGCCTGGTAACAGGTACCCAGACTCCCTGTTGCCACAAATATGTATTGCCTGTTTGCCCAGCACACCTCAGATTCCCAGCTTATGTTACAAATCCCTGCTTCCAGGTGTAGAACCATTCCCAGCATATTTGTGCTCAGCCCAAGTGCGAAATAGACACAGAGAGGAGAGTCTTGTTTTAGAAACTAACCCAAACACGTCGGCTTAACCCAGACAGTTCTGAGCAGATGCACACCTTTGTCCCATGGAGCAAGTGATGCTCCAGCACAGCCCCAGTTTCCACACAGCCATCTGAAATGTAACTGTATCATTCTGGGAACAGTAGTGGAAGAGCTGTTTCATTTGAAAGCAGGTTGTCTTATCACAAAATTATATCAGAATATAAAACTTACCTGGTATGTTTTAGGAAAAATGATGGCTAGCAGGAGTCACTCCAGAGCTGCATTTGATGCAGTGGGCTAATAGCTGGCTGTGGGAGAGGGGGGGTGATCCTGGGTTTGTAGATTTAAGCTGATCCCATGCTTAGTAAACAGGGAGCTTCACTGGTGGACAAAGGAAAGCAGCATTGGTTCAGCAGAGAGTGCTGATTTTGGAGAGTAGGGAAAATACCTTCCATCAGGAAATGAGGCTTTGGGGCTTATGTTGTCTTCCCTAGAGACCAGTTAATGCAGCCAGCCTCCACACCTCTATGTCTGGCCTGTTCCCAACTGCTTGTTTGCAGATACTTTCTATATGATTTCTTCTTTAAGCTTCCTAATGTTTTTCATCTTCCAGCTACTTCCCATGAGTGAGTTTGTTGCCCTCATTTCTTCCTGCCTGCTCTTATCACTCTTCCCTCTCAACACCTTCTCCTGTCCTTTTTTCTCCCTTAGTGGGGTGCATATTGTTCCAGCCTTAACAGACATCAAAGAGATGTAAAGGATCTGATGTCCCTTTTGTAATGTGATAACCTTGCCAGTGTCACTGTGAATATTCATACATCTCCAGGCTGTGGGCAGCCCTGGGGTGAAGGAGCACCTCTGCACTACTGCTGTGGGTCTGTGGTGCCAAATTTGAACAAAGCTAACTACTTTGGTTCAATAATACCCTGCAGCAGCAGATTTTACAGGTTAATTCCAAGCTGCTATGAAGAATTGCCCCTTTTTGTGCTGCACATTCATTGGCCTTTGATTGCCCCTCTTCCCTGAGCCCTGGAGCAGCGGTGCTGCCATTATTTTTCATGTAATTTTGGTCCTCATTTCTTGATTACTTCTTGTCATCTCCTTCTTTCCAGTCCAGATGATTCCAGTCATTTCACTCTTACGATTTTTCATTTAATTTCATTGCAGTGGTGGAGAATTGGCCTTTATGCCCAGGTGCTGACCTACAGCACACTCCACAAAAATCCCGTAGTGTTACCTGTGGTGCAGCATTTGTATCTGTAAGCAGGGGTAAGGGCCAGGAAAGCAAAGGGCAGTTCTTTGCAGAGAGAGGCTGGTGCAACTGGGAATTTGAAGTGCTCAAAGCCCAAGTGAGGTGATGGACAAAATGACTGGGAAGTAAGTTGGTGGAGTGCACAGCTGAGCTCCCAGCCAGCAGGATGGTCACTACTTCCATATAATTTACCAGGCTCCAGAGTAGCTTTAAATACATGAATAGTCATGAAACACAAGGAGCAGCTGGGATGCTGCAGCTGAATTTGAGACTCAGCAAATACAGGTGAGAAGTGAAGCTGAACTGACATCTCTGTTTTGTAACATGTGCAAGAGGTGACAGCAAAGCCTGAGATCTTCTCTTGTAAGATCAGAAGTGAGTATCTGAGGCCAAGAGTGAAGATTAGAGCTCAGGACATCTTCTGTTACATTGGCAGGCTTTGCTTATTGCAACCAGTTATTTTGATTTCTTCATCCAAAAGTAAAGCCTTCTGGCATTGTGGGATAATAAATTAAAGAATAATTCGGTGCGATGGGAACTTCATGGTCAGCTCGAATAGGTTCAACACTTAACACAGTGTGGTTTTCTGTGTAGGTGTAAGAAGACAAAGTATGTGGGTACCTGTTGCCTTTGCACTCTTGCTGACAATACATAAGCCTAAGTAGGTCAAACAGAAACAATACTCAGTTTTAGAAGAGAACTATAAGCATTTCTAGTTTCTCTCTCTCCCTCTCTCTCTCTTTTTTTTTTTTTTTTAACTCCTAGGACTTTAATCTTTTATATGAAGAAGCAAAGTATTACCAGCTGCAGCCAATGATTAAGGAACTTGAGCGATGGAAACAAGAGAAAGAACAAAGGAAACATTTCCAGCCTTGTGACTGCTTGGTCGTAAGAGTGACTCCAGATCTGGGGGAAAGAATTGCATTGAGTGGGGAGAAAGCTTTAATAGAAGAGATTTTCCCAGAGACCGGGGATGTCATGTGCAACTCTGTGAACGCAGGCTGGAACCAGGACCCTACCCACGTCATCAGGTTCCCACTGAACGGATACTGCCGGTTGAATTCAGTGCAGGTAATGGCCTCGTCGTGCTGGCTCATCTATTTGCTGGGCTGGGTTTTTTTATTATTTCTTGTTCAATTATATGCAAATTATTTGCTTCTGCCCAATTACCTTCAGTGCTTATACTGCAAGGAGACATTTTCTGCCTGGTGAGATCACAGTCTTTCAGGTTTTCCTAAGTCTAAGCAGAAAAATAGATTTAGATTTTGTGTATGTTAGTGCCATGCTGGTCTCATAATGGTGTTATACTGATAAATGCTAATTTTTTTCATCAATGTATAGCCTGCAGCAGGTTTTTTTTTTCCACTAAAGTGCCCCCAGGAAGACAGAGAGAGTTCCAAAAACTACAAAAAAAAAATCTCCACACCATTTTATAGAAAATGCAACAATGTGTAAATGCATAATTTATGTCTCACTCATAATTAAATGATGGTGCCTGCGGGATGGACTTAAAAAAATTGATCTCTGCACTTTTTTTTTTCAAAAGGATGTTCTATAAAAATTGCCCAGAGTATTTTAAACAAAATGTATTTCATTTTATACTCAGAGTTTTGACATTTAGTTTAAAATTAAACATATGAAACAAAAGAAGATAACTGGACAGATAGGTGGATAGTAGTGGAAATAAATATGTGGCCTGTGTTTAGGTAGCAGCGTGATGGGCAAGAAATGGCATTTCATAAGAGATCACTGCCACTGCAGCCAAAGCTTTGGTGTTGTAGCTGTCCTTGGGCTGCAGAGAAGGAACGGGGTTGATGATGCTGTTAATTTGTGCACTAATTAACAAGGGCAAAACAGAGTTCTTGGGTTTTGCATGTTTGTCTTTAAAACATGCTGCAAGTACTTGTATTATGGGAAGTGCAATCAACTTATAGGGGAATATTTCCAAAGTTACTGTCCCCAGCAGATGAGCTGTGGCTGCATATGTTAGCTGGGCTGTGGGAAATGCCTTAGTGGTCTTGATATACTTCCCTGTGGCCAAATACCCACAGAAGAGCTGTCTCATGGGATGGGCTGGCCAGGCAGGCCATAACAGCAAGGGAGGGCAAGGATCTAGAGCCCTTGCTTACCTTACTACACAGGAAGTTGAGGCATCCTCCATCTCCCAAGCTGCCAGCTGACAACATTTTTTGGAAACCTGCAGTTACCAGAATATGTAAAGGTGGATGGAGTTGTTTTAACAACCTGTATTTGACACTGACACCTCCCTCCTTGGGGCAGCATTCCCTGGTGCTCTGGACACTAAGAGGCTCTTTTGTCTGAAACCATTCTAAACCCAGCTACTTTTGGTGATTTTTGGTTCAAGACTCCCAAGTGTTGTAATTTGGTTGAACTTCAACAGTCCAGTGCCTGTGGTTAACTTTGCACAGTCCTTGGCAATTTATACATTTGGCAAGGTTAAGTTTGGGCTGCCCCAAAACCAGAAGGCTGGAGGTGGGTCAGCAGCAGATTTGTCTCCTAGCAGTGGGAATAGGGCTGAATTCATCACTGTGCTGGGTGGAGAAGGGAGCAGCTGCAGTTCAGCAAAGGTAAGTACATGGGGAAGCATGTTTGTTTCTCAGCTGCACTGCCCATGAAATAAGAGTTTGATGTGTGCAAGAAATCAGAATAACTGGAACAATAAAGGGCCCACTGATGGGCTCAGCCCTGCAAGCAGCCAGTCAAAGTACTGACGTCCACATGGCTAAGCACTTGGCTCTGTTTTATCCAAAGTGGCATACTGGTAGGAAACGTGTGCTTATAGTAAAAGCTGAATGCTAATTATTGCTATTATTTGAATATGTTTTGAATTAAATTAAAATTCAGACAGAATCAAAGAGTCTCTTTGCAGGTTCATGTTGTGAAAAAAAAAATTCTGTCCAAGAGTCTACAGTCTAATATTATTAAATTATATCATTTTACTAAATTACATCATTTTACTATATAATTAATATAAAGTGGTTTTAAACACTTTCTGTAAAATGATGCTTTTCTGAGACCAAAGGCTGATGAAATCAGCAGCTAATTATCATTGGCTCTGATGGCCTCTGGTCACTGCATAGGCACTGCCCTTCCCCTTCCCAGGATATTTTGGCAAAATAGTATTACATCAGAAGTTGAAAGCACAGTGAAGTAAATGCACAGACTTAAGGGAGATGGGCTAGAAGGGATAGTGGTTGAAAGAGCGAATAATTTCCAAAGAATCTCAGAGTGATGCAGTAAGTCTGCCTGCTGTTTGACAAGATGCATCACTTGTGTCTCCCCATGCCCTGCTGAATGTATTTGGTAGGAGAACTGCTATATATTCTTTGGATGTTAGGAGAAGAATTTCATTAAGTGTTTTGTGTCAGGAACTGTGCATATGAATAAAAAAATTTCAACACTGAGTAGGTAGTGGCAGCCAAAAAAATTCAGTAGCTCTTAAAACCCATTTGTAATTACATATGGGTATAAAATTTTCTTAAGATTGAGACTGTTTTTTCAACTCCTTACAGCAGGTTCTGGTGAGATATTTAAGCTTACCTTGGAGAAAATTCTGTGATGCTTGTGTATGTTGAGCATTCAGCCTTCATAATCAAGAATGTATTTGTTAGGATTCTGCAAAATTTAAATTAGATGTAATAAGTGGAAGTATCATGTTTCTATTTGGAAAACCTTCCAACAAAATCAGAGTCAGTATCTCAGTGTGCTCAGGATACTGGAAAACAGGGTATATTGAACCATAGAACAAATCCTCTATTTAATATTGTGTGTGTGTCCCTGTACATAGGAGAATCACAGCTGATACTCGTTTATTTTTTGGCATATTCTATGTGATTCAGAGACACTCACTGGTTTCCCTCTGTCTGTATCTTGGCTTCAGAAAAAGTGAAGCACATAGAGCCCAATTCACTAGATGGCATTTAAATCTGCTGATGTTCAACATGTCATTCAGTCTCACACAGACACTGGCACATACAAACCAGTGCTCAGCACACATGGAAACTCCTCATTTAGGAGGCTTTCTCCATAGACCTGAGCTCAGCCTCATCCAAGTTACACTTAAAACTCCACAATATTTAAACATTCTCTGCATTGTTTACAGGATTTGGCCTGTTTTGTTTCTTGCTGAGAAAACTGATGATGGTGAAGTTTTAACACTAGCTGATAGCCTGCAGTCTAGTCCCTCGAGCGCGCAGGTAGCAAAAATGAATTGCTTTGTTCTGCGTGCACTGCTCTAAGGTGTAATGTCTACCTGGATTGTGTGTTTGCAGTGAGCTGGCTTAGTAAAGATGAGTCCTATGTTAACAAGCAGCCTTCCATAGCTTTGGACTGAGGCAAGCCAAGGGCACCCCTGTGCTTGTTTTGTCTTACAAGCAAATTGATTTAAAAAAGTTTTTAGCGAGGATTTTGAAGTCATGTCTCTCTCTGAACTCTTACCTTTCGAACCTCTGTTTCACTATCCAGTTCAATGGAAGAAGCCTCCTTTCCTGTAGCTGGGTTGCCTCTCATCTTCATCTTGCCAAGTCTAGGAACAGGATACATAATTACAGTCAAAATACGCTCCAGCTTGTGAAACAGCAGTCTGATGACCATAGAATCACAGAATACTAGTTCAACCCCTCTGCCTAAACAGGATCACTTAGGGCAGGCCATGCAGGAACACAGGCAGGCAGGTTTTGAAAGTCTCCAGAGGAGACTCCACAAACTCTCTGGGCAGCCTGTTCCAGTCTTCATAACCCTCATGGTAAAGAAGTTTTTCCTCATGTTGGAGGCGGAACTTCCTTTGTTCTAGCTTATACCCATTCTTCCTTGCTCTGTTACTGGGCACCAGCAAAAAGAGACTGGCTTCTTCCTCTTCACACCCACCCCTCCAATATTTATGGACATTAATAAGACCCCCTCTTAGCCTTCTCTTCTCAAGACTAAACAGTCCCAGCTCTCTCATCCTTTCTTCATAGAAGAGATGTTCAAGTCCCTTACTCATCCTCATAGCTCTCTGTTGGACTCTCTCCAGCATGTCTTATTCCTCCTTCCCTCTCAAACTCCTGCCTTCCTCTTTGAGCCAGGAGCAAGAGTTACTGTCTGCACTCTATTTCTGTCCCACAGGCTGCACACAGCCTAGACAAAGCAAGAGAGTTTTAAGCTCTCTCTCAATACATTTTGATAACCCACTCTCCTCCCAACCCTTCTTTTAATCTCTCTGGGTTAATTTTTCTTCCGTACACTGGGGTGCTATTTTGATCTTTCAGTTCCAACTTTCTTACAGTATAAAGCAAATAAAAATCAGGGCAAAAGTCAGTGAAATTTGGCAGATGCGACTTTCTGAGAACATAAATCTGTGTGTACCAAGGCCAGGCAGGGCTCCCTGGGCAAGTTATTTGCAGCAGATTCTGCATGGCCTAGGCAAAGCTGTGCTAGAGCAGCTCCTTTCCTTTGCCTGTCCTTTGCTGCCAGGGTAGCAAGTACAAGGTTTTAGTTGCCACTAATAACCCAATGGATTAAAACACAGATGGCTAATATAGGCAACCTCAAAGCAGGGTACCCATGGATTAAAAAGAGCAAATACTGCTATGATTTGCACTACGATACCACCTTGGAGACAGCAGTCCTTTCAAATCAGTTAGCACTAATAAAGGCTCTAAACTGATGTTTCTGGAGAAATCAAAGCCAACATTCAGTCTGAAGATGCAGTGCACTAAGAAACGCACCTTGGCCTCACATGGGTCTGTGTGTGAGGGTAAAGACAGAGGTCTAGTGTGCAAATCTTTAACATCATCATCTTGGGCCTTGAAATGTAAGACTTAAGTACTACTGTAGTAGGTGTAGTAGTACTGGCTACTAAAACCAAAAAAGCGAGCAAATGCTGTAACATAAACCTGTTGACCCCACCTGAACATGGGTATGCTGCTGAGACACTTCTCTAGGTTGAGTGAACAAGTTTTAAATAGCTTAGTCTCTGTCACTGTGGGTGGAAGACTCATGCCATATGAGGACGCTGGCGTTCCTCAGGGAGCTGCTGCTGCTCTGGACTTGGGAGAGCTGCCAGAGAGAGTGAGCACAGCATCTCCTCCAGTAGATCTTGCACTGCAGATCTACAGGTGGATCTAGCATCTGCTCTCACGTAAGACCAAGAGCAGCCTGTGTGCTTCCTGCTCTGCTGGGAAACCGTATATCAACACACTCACCCATGTGAAAACACAGCCCCAATCATATTGCCAAGATCAGTATATCCTAAGGTAATGTGCTGTGTGACAGTCTCAGAAATTAAAGTTGCCTCTGGGTTCCTTAAATTCATGCATCTGAATTGCACCAACTTTTCTTTAGAAGGAAGAAGAGAAAATACATATTTGGGCAATACGAATTAACCTCTTTCTTGGGCCAGAATGTTTCCTTATTGTCCACGGCTTGGCTCTACATCCTGTCCCTGCCATGCTTTGCTAAAAGCAGCACTCCCTTCCAGCAATGGAAAAATCACAGTAGTGATTTCCATTAAGACCTGGTGGAAGTTTCACTCGGTCTTCTAATACATTTTCATCTGCCAAGGAAGAGCTGAGAAATGTTTTCAGCCCCTTTCTGTCAGACTGTTCATATTACTAATGAATAATGGGCACTCTTTACTACAACTTAAACCCGACGTTGCTTTCTATAAGCAGTAAGAGATAGCATCAATATCACTGCAGTCCAGTATTTTACTATATAATGTACTAAGCTGGTCTGCAGAGTGCTTATTTGTTTGATTAATTTTTGTTTTCTACAGAGGTTTGCTGAGAGCGAGACTTTAATCACAGTGTAGTCATTTAAGAATAAGTTACAGAATTATTGCTGAATAATATTCATTCAATGAGGACTCAAAAGACTAAAGCCATCATTTAGATCTGGTGCTCCTGAATGCTTTTATCAGTAAAATTTGCTAAATATTAATCTGTTTTTTTTCCCCTACATTGCAGGTGCTTGAAAGATTATTTCAGAAAGGATTTAATGTGGCAGCTTCATGTGGTGGTGGGGTGGATTCCTCTCAGTTCAGTGAATACGTGCTGTGTCGTGAAGACAGACGACCACAACCTACCCCAACAATCAGAATAAAACAGGAGCCCCTGGACTAGACCCTACCTGTACTCCTTTGTAACCGTAGAAGTGTTTAATAGTCCCTTATGTGAAACACTAAGGATTTGCAAAACAGTATTAGCAAAAATATTTTGACTTGATGTTGCCGATTAGTGGTATTCTGAAACTACCTGTCACATAGCCAGCCATGAGATGCATTTGAAAAATCAGTTGTCCATTTTTCACAATGAAATTCCTGAGCATGCTGGGCGTACCAGGCCTGCTGGGGATGTACTCTGGGCTGAACAGCTGTGGTGGTGAAGAAGGCAAAGCTTCATAAACCCCTGACCCTTAGATTGGACTTCTACAGAAAGACCAATGAAGGCAATCTGAACAGATCAACAGGAGAAACGGTTCTGCCAGTCTTTCCAACGATCCCCCAATGCTGTGACGCCTCCAAGAGGAAGATGGTACATTAAAAACTGCACTGAGGATCCTCCTGATGACCACACCTCCTTCATATCAGACGTGCTTTACACCTCCATATATTACGTTACACTTCCGTGATTGTACACACTCATACTAGCAAATGGCTTATTTTTATACAACATTTCCAACTGAAATATCTATCTCTTTGTGGACAGAATCCAGAACCAGAAAAGGACCGATTTATAGTCAACTGGTGCTCAATACTAAAAATACACACACAAACAAAACAAAAAAGGAACAAAAAATTTGGCAAGGCCAATTATGGGAATATTTGCAGAAGTAGGGATCTGGAAGCACAAAACAAAATGCCACCTGCCATCACACAAGGGTCAAATACCTAACGTGGAGCTGTAGTTCTCTTAAAGTCAGTCTTGTTTTGACTCAAAAACTGTAAAGTTTTGCATCACAAAGAAGTGTGGTTCTGCCAAGCGAGCTCTGCCACTCCTTGTTACTTATTTACTAACCATGTGATAAGCCCATATTTAGGAGGAAACATTAAGAATTTTGGACAAGCCTACTCTTTATGGGTCAGGAATTTTTGCAAAGAAATGTTAAAACCCTCTACTGCCATTGTCTGATGAAAGCAGGCCACTTCTTATTTAGGTTGTTTTTCCTCTCTTATTTTAAACTATTCTTAAAATACTGATTCTGTAGCTGCCTGCTACCTGTGTAATCTTCTCTTCAACAAAGCCCACTGTCTGCAGGAGGTTACTGCTCCTTCCATGCATCAGTATCGACTCTTGACTTGCAGGGCTTCCTAACTCAGGAGACAGCACCATGTTTGCAGGTGCAAGGTTATAAATAGCATTCTGCTAAATCCTGTTTATTGCTGTTTAGCATGATTGGGTCCTCAATATCTAATTCATGTGTTAATCACAATTTAGTTTCTCCCACATTAATTTATAGAATACTGTTGTAGATTATTAATTTTAATAAGACTCTTTTTAGACGCATAAATACATCCATTCAGAACAAGGGACAGAGTACTGAATGGTCAATAATTCTTTAATGCCAAATGATTCAAATCAGGCAATAGATTAAAAAAAAACATGTTTAAGACTAGTATTTTCAAAAGTCATGGGCTGTCCTGACCATCCAAGGTGCAGTCTAAGCAGGGGTCTGATTTTTGGAAAAGGGCTGGATACCTGTCCGTGGAAAATCAGACCTCCACAGGTTTTTCTCACCTAGGTTACTCAACTCAGAAATCTCTCCTGGAAACCTTAGCCAATATGTATTGGCCTGCTAACTTAGCAGAACAGTTGAGCAAATCTGTCTACTTTTAAAGAGTTGTATTTTATTTTGTGGTTTTATACTTGTATGACATTCTAAAGTTGCTAGGCACTGCCATATTTGAGTATATGGCACAACATTCACCTTTGTATGTAAGATATCTGTAGAATTGTATATTATACATTTAATATTGTAAAGAACTTAACGTATAATTGTCATGTATTTGTGTATGCACATTTCTTATACAGTACTTCATGCCATAAACATTTCTGTAAAGTAAATGATCAAAAATAAGCAAGTAGGGTGGAACACTCACTGTTATCTCCCATCTTGTTTGAAAGAGGTGAGAACTTTCAATTGCGTCTCCTCCGGCCTTTGGCTCCGTTCAGCTTGATGTAGCCATGTTTTACAAAAAGAAAAAAAAAAGTTGTTTATTTATTACTTTCATACATTGAGTTCACTTTAAGTTCAAAGTATCTTTAAATAATCCAATTACCTTCCGTGTTTTATCCTACATATGCTTTTGTCCTGTCCTGAACAGGGAGAGCAAGCACCAGTGGTGGCTGAGCGCTCCTCTGTCCGTGTGTCCTCTCCCTTCCTTACCTCTCAGCCTGAGGAGAGGTGAACACCTCACTCACGTTTACATTTAAAAAACAGGGGCCCAGTTCCGCCACTGGTGCTCAGGCCAAGCCTCCCCCAGGGCAGTCTGCAAGCAGGGCAAGACACTGAGTGCTGGGCACGTCCAGCTCTCACCAGCAGCGCTGGCCAAGCTGGAAGAGGGCTGATGCTCCCAGATATCTGTAGCATTCACAGCACTGCAAGTATTTGTGGTTGGATGGTTTGTTTTTCTTCAGTTTGGTGTTTACTCTTTTTTTTTTTTTTTATATAGCACAATAAAGCAGCTCCAGTACTTAGGGCAGCTTGCTAAGGTGGCACCATAAAGGGTTCTGGGCTGTGCCAGCTGCGTTAAATGTGAACTTGAGATGGAAAGTTTGAGCTGTGACATCACAACATTGACTGCACTAAGGCAAGGAAGACATGTGGAAACAATCACTTGGTTAAAAGAAATATGCCTTTAAAAAAAAAAATAAAAATTGAGCTAGGACATGTTCTTTTTGTTTAGTAACTTCAGGTCACTTATTTAAAATTTATTACAGTTTCATTTATAGCTTTTTTACTTATTTCCCTTTATTTTTAGGCAGCAATATCAGCAAAAGCTGATTTGAATTTTTACTTCTGGCCTTAAACCACAGCAACATAATTAAGAACATTGCTCAGTGTCGCTAAAACAGGTTTTAAAATACCATAGAAGGTCCAGGAAAGCTGTGGTGTGCAGCCAGCAAAAGCTTTTATTATGAAAGCCTAAAAGTAAACGTGGCCTGGTTTTTTGCCTAATTTGATTGAACAAAATTGTTCTGCTTCTCTGTTGCTGAGCACTGAAACTGTGGCTTGAAGAACAAGAGTCTCTCTGTACAACCCTGCTGCACCACTGAGCTCCCAAATCTTGGAGAGAAAGCAAAAGACAATGTTATGTTGTGCTTATTGGACCAAGAGCTTCTGAAAAAAGCAACTGTTGAGTGCATTCATTCACTGTATTAATGGCATTGAGGTTTGCTGACAATTTTATTAGATGTTTGACAAAGGATAAGAATCAGCACAACAAAACATTGAAGTATTTGGTTTTAATATTTCTTTGTGGGTATTCTGTTAATATTTTAATGCAAAATGTTTCTGAACAGTGCTTAAGAACAAGACAATGTGAAACTCATTTTTGATAAATTAATATTGTATGTCACTCAATGTGTTACTTTAGTAAATTGTTTTATTTCTTTACAAAATAAGTACAAATAAGGGAGTATGTTTTCACACAAATTGGGGGTATTTACGAGTATGTACAGAAATCATCAAAATAACGTAATTCTAATAAACACAAGGCCTTTATAAACAATATGTACAAATTATCAATACATTTAAAACATAATTTTACACTTCCTGGCCTTAAATACCTTATGAATAATCTTTTGGCTAAATAGCAGCAGTATAAATTTTCTTCTGCTTTTCATAAACCTTAAAAAATAATTAAAACTTTCATTTTTTAAAACTATTGGACAAATAGTTCTATTTGTGCTTTCACTATGGTTTCCCATAAAAAAAAAATATTGCCTCAAAAAAGTGGCAAGCATAACATAGTAAAAATTTAAAAGATAAATAAGCAAATGTCTCCCTTCCATGGTTACTGATAATACTGTTATGTTTGAAGTACAACTTGTGCCCACCTGCCTGCTTGGTGTTCCCATTCAATGCCCATTTAAAAGACTCACACCAACTTTGCTTGGCTTTGGTGTGGGCCCCTTAAACTCCAATTCAGCAAAGCATTTGTAAAGCATTCATGCCACCTTAAATCTACTCATTATGCTTAAAATCATGCACTTGTTCATGAGCCTCTCTGCACTGGTGTCCTCAGGTCCAAGCAAAGGCACAGCCAGTCCCCTCGGCGCTGCCCTGGTGGCACCAGCTGCCAGGGCTCGCTCACCCCTGCTCTCACCATTCTCTGAGAGCAGAACCAGCCCCAGAAGCTTCCTTTACTTTAAAAACTCATATAGAATACTCTAAAATCTTTACTGAACAATACTCTCTTTTAAAACCACCATTACACTATACTCTTTGCAATAAATAAAGATTTTTTTTTAGAAAATTAAACCCAACTTCGATTCGTGTTACTAGCCAGCTGCTGCAAATGTGCAAAAGGCTGAAGAGATTTAGAAAACAACTGGAAGCTAGTCAAGATAACTCAGCTGGGACCCAAACACACAGATTTCATACACTTAGGATTTGGTTCAGCAAATGGCTCAGGAAACGAGCTGTGCAGTAAAAGCAAAAATCCTAAATATAGAAAATTTGAGAGTGTGTGCAGTGGCTATTCTCTTAGCTGTGCAAAAAAATGCAATTACAACATTGAAAATAACAAGTATCACCATGGTTAGTCAGTGGAAACAGTGCTAGTAAAACCAAAAAAAAAACAACAACCCCAAAACCAGCACCGTAAGTGAACACAGAGGTTAACACCACAGTTAGGTCCCAATCACCCTCCTTGCTGTGAGATGATTCAGGTGAGCCATTGCAGCAGTTCTTCCATTTGTGTAACTTCAACACCATCTACTTCAGCCTTATCTAAAATGGTCAAACAGAGCAAGACTTTGATGTTGGTTCTTACCTGTGGATTTAACATTTTAAAACCTTTTGCACATTTTTGTGGTTTTGTTTGTTTGTTTGTTTTACATAAAGGGAATTTATTGCATGTGTCTGAATTTTACAAAACAAAATTACTGGAACATTGACTTCTGAAAAAAATAGAAGGCACATCAAAATGACAGCTTTTCAATGCAAGTTGAGCTTCTTTATGGAGAAATCAGTACAACTCTTGGTTTTATTTAAGCAGAGCTCGATAGAGCAGGAGAGAATGGCTCGTTTCTCTTTCCTGTTCCATGTAGAAGATGAAGTCCCTGAGGTTTACGCGAGTTATTTTCTGTCGTGCATACTGCCTGGATGAAGGGGTTCCCAGGCCAGCCTGACTTCCACCAGACATAGCGAGACCCTACAAAGAAAGCACAGCAAAGTCAGAAGTCCTGCAAAAGTGAGGAGCTTCCTCATACTCTCAGGTTTACAACTAGTAACTGCCAGATTATTTTAAACAGTTTACATGGATTATTATGGGCCTAATTCTTAAAGCACTACAGGAGTGGTTTGTGGGTTTTTTTCATTTCTAGTCTTCTGAGTCTCACGAAGAAACTCAAGTGAAAACACCTGTGAGGGTAGGCCTTGTTCCTTTACAGCTCAGGACAAATAATTCTAATTCTCCTTGCTACTGTCATGTTAACTGTAGATCTATTTAATCAGTTGAATTTCAGGAGCCTTTTAAAGATGAAGCTATTTGCAGCAGATCAAGTTGTATTTATTGTATCAAATGTTCCCCAGTTCCCTCCTCTGGGTGTACTGAAGAGAAGGGCTCCATGTGGGGAGATACTGAACAAGCTTGCTCAACTACACAACCACACAACCAATGATACATGCACACATTTTTTCATCCTTAGGAGACCATTGTTTTTATTAGTTCCAATCGCTTTCTGGCCAAATAAACTGTTCTAACTTAGAAAAGCAATGTTTTATCTCTAAAAAGATTAAAATTCTTTTTCAAACTTTCAAGACATGGTAAACTTTTCAATATTTTTAAAATCCCAAATTTACCTACTGCTGCTCCTAATTACCTACATTTCTTTCTCCAGGGAAACTGTACTCTAGGATCTTTATTCTACCCATTAAAAGTACAGTTAATTGTAATTTTACTACTGAAAAATTGTAGGGGAAGCATAGATAGTATATTGCAAGTAAGACGTGGCACTGTTTTCTGTTGCCGTTCTCTGTGTACCAGCAGTCAGACTCCTTGCAGAACTACACAATTCAAGTTATTTCTTCTATACCTGATTATTAAATTATAGCAGTGAGGCAAATCCTATTCTCTTGTAACCACAAACATAAAAGGCCTAATGTAGTGAAATGAATGTGGCTGAGCTTGCAGGCAAAGAGAGGGAGAAGCCCACAACCTTTGAGCACTGTGAGAATTTGATCTGAGGGATTCTGTTCTCCAGTATGGAGTAGATTTTGTTAATAGATTAATTGATTTACCACCTAACCTCACTGCCCATAGGAAAAGCATGTGCTGCAGCTGCAAGGGTTGCTCATCCATGCTGAAGCAAGACACATCCCCAGTGCACAATCCATTTATTTGGCTGTGCTCTGAAATCAGCCTTTACACCAGAACTCTTCATGTTCCTAAAAGAAACAGCATCATTTAAACTCATACTCTTTATCTTCCACAGGTCTGGAATTATACCTTACCTTAAGCTGCCTCTTGCCTCCTCTCTGACTGTGCATCTGCTTTGCCAGGGCTTTTGCCACTGTTTTCAGCTCTCCAAGAAACCACCTATATATTTATTTTAAATCAAGCTGACTCAAAAATGTTTTTCTTCTGTTCCCCACAGGGTGCATCTCTGCCCCATGCCCCAAGTAATACTTACTTCAGATTCATCCTGACTACCTGAACAGGTTGGCCAGGGAAGTTGTGAAAGGTGCTGGGGCTCTGAGCAACCTGGTCTAGTGGGAAGTGTCCCTGCCCGTGGGAGGGGAGTTGGAACTAGATGATCTTTAAGGTCCCTTCCAACTCAAACCATTCTGTGATCTATGATTCTATGATACAGTTCCTGAACAGTGACATACACACTTGTAAGAAATGTGGCCACTTTGAACTCGTTATAGAAACACTGTTAGCAGCATACTGGGCTAGACCCATCCTGCACACACCCTGTATTAAAAGAAAAGCTACTTAATATTTTAGATTTTTCTTTACCTAAAAACATTTCCAGAATCAATGGAAGTGCATTTGCAGCAACTGCTTTCTATCCAGATAGAGTAGCTGGAATTAAGATGTGATGATAACTCATATTAATTACACTTGTTTCTTAAGATACTGAACTTTTAAGTAGGAAGAGCATAGACTTAATGCAACAAACATGACATCAAGCTGTGCACATTAATAACTACACTTGGGCGCCAATCAGTTAGCTAAGAATATTCTGTAATTGTTTTACAACATGAAAAATAATAAGAAGAAATATTTTAGAAAGTACAAGCACACCTGTAAACTGACAGAGCATTCATTTACATCTGCGAATATGATCTCTAATTTAAATTAAAACCCAACTTGTTTGGTGCTGCATTGGACTAAAAATTATTCTGCAGATGCTATATAAAAAATGTAGACTACTAAATGCCACAATTTTAAAATTATATACATGAATGCAAGCATAGTTAAAATTAATTGCCAAGAGTAGTGGAATTGAAGTAATGCAGATTTTTCTCAAGAAAAATCATTTTTTTATCAGCATGACAGAATTTTTATTAATCCAAACAAGCCCTGTGTTGTCTGTATCTATGGCAACTAGTAGGAGTTACAAAGATAAAAGCTCTAATAAATAAATGGTTGTAAATTGTTTACATTCTTTATTTCCTGGCCTGCCACACCCAATCTGTTACCAAATCATACCCATTCAAATATACATTGGTTCTAGTTTTTGTATCAGTGAACTTCTTTTAGAATTTAAAGGAAATTTAATTCCACATCAGAAAAAAACCCCAAACATATAATTTATATATGAAATCTCCCTGCCTCTTCATTTGAGACTGCTTACACACGAGTTCTAGTGACATCCTAGCCCCTTCCATCTTGTCCTCTCTTTTTCCCCACTGCCTCTTCTGCCTTTCTGTTTCAATCCTACTTTCACATCACACCAAGGCAAGTGGTGACTGCTTTGACCTTGGCAGCTGCAAATCTCACAGGACAGCAAGGAAGACAGCAGAGCAAACAAATTATTTTGTGCTCCACCTGTTCCTCATGGAGCTGCAACAGGGCTTCCCTGAGAGTCCCACACAACTCCTACTGCCACCTGGGACTGAGGAGAAAATCAATTCATGGAAAATTAAATGCAGGAATTTACAAAAGGCCCATGGTAGAGTGCTCTCTGTTAACCTGTAATCTAAGAGCCACTGAAACAGTCAGAGTCTGTCTACTTCAGTGGTCTTTAATGCACTTCAGAGACACACAGCTGATGTATAGATATCTTACAGTGTTTTAAATAAGTGTTGGGCTGTCAAGGTTAATTCAACTGTTGGAAGCTACCTACTTTGAAATTATGGCTAATTATGGCTAATCAGAAATTATGGCTAAGCAGAGTAATAATTGGTTCAGTATGCACAATTTGAAGCAATTCTGAATTTTTGTCAGGTGTGACACAAGATTCAGGCCATCCGTTTTAGCCTGTTTGCTATTTTCATAATTGTCATCTATAAAAAAAACCCTCAAACTGTTGGAAAAGCAGAAAAAACAGTTCAAAATAAAATACTGACCAAAGGCTTGGTAGATCAGTAGGTAAGTATACAGCAATCTGACAAAGAAACATACACTCTTACAGTGATAAAGTAGAAATTAAAACAAGGAGTCTTGTGCAGAGAGAACCTAATGAAGCCTCATTTCTGACAGATGTGTCACATTTCTCTGGTACTACTTACCACAATAAATCCAGCTCCTCTACAGAGTGTCCATCACCTCTTACCTCCTATAGAAATATTCTCAGTCTGCTGACTTACCCTCCACCTATCCCGAACTACCCCCACCTTCCAAACTGCCACGTTTTTCAAAATAATTGTGTTAGAACTACTCCATGGTTGGCTCTTCTCCCATCCCACAGGGTGGATGACCCACCTGCCTGCATGTGCTTATGTCAAACTTACTCAGCTTGCTGGGTTCATCCTGCAGCCTCTTCCTTGTTGGTGAGACCAGCATGTCCCCCTTTCCTGCACCCAAGCCAATAGTTTACATGGACGTTGTAGGTACTTAAAATGTTGAGCTCCTTCCTACCTCTGTCTCCCTCCCCCCCACCAGATTGATCAGTATTTCCTGAAAGGTCCCTACTGGGAAAGAGGACTGAGAGAGACAGACACACCTCTTCTGAAAGTTTCATGGACAAACTCCCTTACTCCTCAGAAAGCAAAAATGTCTGTGCATCAAATTGTAATAATTACAGCAGCAGGTGTATGAAAATTAATCTGAGAAACTCTCAAAAGTGTGCTGTTCCTTACTCAAGACAGAAGTGCCTTCACATGAGAAGGCATGAGTAATACAAAATCTACACTTACTTTCACAATAGTGATTTCTACTGATGAACAATTAAATATTTTTTTTCACAAATTGTTTTGAATTTGAGTTCCAGAGCCACAGAAACACAGCACCATATCCTTGCCAGGAAACACAAAGATAAGAGCAAATAGAAGATTGCATTTTATATTTTATCCATCTTTCCTTCATCAGAAAATAATTCAGTGCTGACATCTCTCCTTTGAACACAGTCTTGAACTGCAGCTCTTGCTTCCCTGTGACCCAGAGAGACAAGGTAATAATGATAAAAGATCTGCTGATTTTCTTCCCAGGCTACGTGGCACATCCTTGTGGCAGACTTGCACTTCAAGCCAAAGTCTGAAAGTGGGAATCATACAGTAACAATTCAAAGTCAAACTATCTACTGGAGAAAAAGAAAAACAAACACGATTTTGTCTTTCCAACCTCCATGCACTGAAGAGGAGTGGGAAGATAAGGTACATATTAGTCTGCTCTTATGAATACGAGATCTTGGATTATAAGAAATATTTAGAGATATTCTGAAGCAATTATATTTACTTGCATAAAGTGCTATTAGATCTTTGGCTGAGAGGCACTTTGTACATGAGAAACAGGTATAATTTTATGTATGATTAGCTGTCCCACATCATTTAGGGTTTAATTTAGCACCTACTGAGGTTATAATAGTAATGATTTCACTGCTTTAAATGACAGCTGAAATATCCTTAAATCAGTATTCCCCTTAACTACAGAAAACTAAGTAATAACTGCTTGCCAGCACCTCAAAGATTAACAATACTATATGAAATATAATTATATCTACAAAAAGATTACACATCTTCACATGCACAATATGGTGGCTTTACAATTGTCTTTAGAAAGATTCATCACCAAAAGCTATAATTTAGGCCTTCAGGTCAGCAACATTTGCAGGAAGAATTGGATACCATAATTTCTTCAGAACCTAGTTATTTTCATTTGCAAACATTTTTATCCTGTACTATTTTAGTGCAACTGTTCCTGCAGACTCCATTTTGGCACGCGTTTGCTTGCTACACCCTCTTGGATGCAAATGCAACTCATTTCCCCTGGGCACATAAACACACACCTCACCCTGCAGACAAACATCAGAAAAACTGATTTGCACAAGTATTTACAAGTACTTCAAATACCAACACAATTGCAACATTTCAAAGACAGCATGTCATACTTTTTATATTAAGAAATAATAAAAAGTAGGGAAATCATACTAAGACATGGATGCAGTGAATATTTTTCTTTAGATGTGATCACTTCAGTTTATAGTTAAATCACGTTATTTGAACCCAAAGAGATGGGCTGAAGAAGAAGGCTTTAGATGTACCTGCTCTTTGTCTTTATTCAGTTATGCTCAGTCACATACGCAGCTCCTATAATAACTGAAAACCTGGGTTTGTAAAACAGCATCACACCAAAAAAATTCCAGCTCGGAGAACCTGGCATCTATTCCCAACCTGACCACCTATTCCTTCCTCTAAGAGAGTATTTTCCCCACAAACTGTATGACAGCAAAGACAAAACGCAGGTTATGCAGCACTGTAGTGAGAAGCAAGTAGAAATAAATTATGCAGATGAGGTTTAAGGCTGCTATGGGCTATGACATTTACCTGCCCGTGGGAGATGGGTGTTCAACTGCCCAGTCCTCCACAGGTTCATTCTCAGGAAGAAACCAGACTGCAACTAATGTTGACTTTCTTAATCAATTTACCCATGCAGATCTCTGAATAATCACTGCGATAATGTGAGAAGAAAAACCTCCCGTTTTGCCTGCAGTGAGGTACAGCTCTGCATTCTGCAAAGACTTTTTACCCTTTCACAAATCTTTCTGTATCCCTCACTCCTCACTTGGTATGTGACAAAAACTGATGCCTCACATCCTCTTAACTTCTTGCAACACCGTCATGATTTGCTCATCGGTGAAAGCTCCAGGTCCTTTCATTCACTTTGTTCATGGACCTGCTCTTCACTGCAGCTACAGATCTCGCCAACATCTTTATCCACAAACATCTCATACCTACCACAATTCACTGCCTTACTTGGACTTAAAAGCAATGACAATTTTACCTGATTAAGAACACAAAGTTTGGGTTGCATTCTTGCCATGGTAATTATAAGTGGAATATTCTACTTATCCTGTTTCCATCATACACATATATTTTCATTTTGCTTGGAATGTTTCTCCTCCCATGCTTTCCAAATGTTTAATCAGTGCTGCTCCCTTTGAAATACTAATCCTGCCAATTTTTTTTATTGTTATTTTTCAAGTATTGTGGTGCTTTTCCCTTCTCATCTTTCAGTATTAGCATGGGGAATTTTTTTGGTTGCTCCTTTATTTTTTTTTCAAAGGACTTGCCCATCTTACTCCAGCCCAGTTGTTGCTGCACATCCCTATGTTCTCTTTCACTGGGAATCCATATATGTCAAACCAACTCTGGGAGAAGCCCTACAGCCCAACCTGTAGGATTCACATTTTCCTTGAATGCTATTTGATTCCCATCTGAATTTTCTCTTGTGGTAATCCTTGATATTAGTTCAGAACTATCTCAGTTTTACATAGTGGGTGGCCCTTTCTTTTCTAACCTGTATGATTGCACATTTCATTTAATCAGAAATAATTAAAATATCCTCGACATTCATCAATCTCTAGACACATACAAATGTAAAATTTAATTGTTGAAATATCTAATTAAAATATACGTAATTGCTATCCAGTAAAGGGTGCTTTTTGGTCTATCTCTTACTGAAGACATGCAGAGCAGAACAACTGTAGGGGACAGGGTAACTACGGGGCACTAGATTAATTCTAAAAAATCAGCACTAAGAAGCACATCATGACACTTGGCAGCTACATCTCACTTATGTAAGGTGAGACACAGGTATCATACACTACCAGTCCTCCTGTGGGAGGGGGGAAGAGCAGGAGAAAGAGAGAAAACTATCTAAACCTTAATTCTTGTGGAAAAGAAAATAATCTTACAAATCCAAAATCTAAACACAAAATTACTTTATTAACTCCTGAGTGCATGAATTACCCTCATTCATCTCAACTGACTTTCAGTTCTTAAGCCTAATTATGATGTATAACACCCAGACTTTAAAATAATTATGTTTGCAACTGTTGGCCATCTTGTGCACTCCCAGCAACTGTGCAAGTGCCAATCAAGTGACTTAATGCACCACTTGTCAAACAAAGGGCAAAAATAGCCACAGATCTACTAGCACTTAGCACATTTTATTCCCGTGTATAATTTGCTCACAAATGAGTTACCACCTAAGCACAGTGGTGTAAACCTTTCCTGTAGTCACCAAGCCTGCAGATTGAGGGCAGTATATGGCCCTCGTTCATATGCTCAGCCCATTAAATAAAACAAAACAAAGCAGGTATTGCCGTTATTTCTGGACTGAGAGGCAAAAAATACTAAGCCCTAAGTGCTAATACCTTCAGCTCGCAGGATAAGCACATTGTCAGTCCAGTGACATAAATAAATAAATGCTAACATTTGGAAGTAAAATGTAGAAGACTGCTAACACACTTTCTACTACCACAACTATCACGGAACAGAATTAAGGCCTGGTGCATTTCAGACATTAGGGAGAGATGATAGAGTTCAGTCACTGAATCATTTAGCTACTAATTTCTTGAGTTTTTTACATTTCTGTTTCTTACAGTCAAGTCTCACTCAGTTCTTTTGAAGTTACTGGTTTTGTTTGTTCAGAAAATATTTGAGAAACTTAAATCAGATTGGCACAAGTTAACTCTTGGAAGAACGGTTCCAAACAGGAAACAAGGTGGGTTTCCCTTCCCACAGACACCAGTAAGCTTACAGGAGCTCCCATTCAATATGTTCTTTCCTTTCCCCTTCTACATTACACAGACAGTCCCTTGCACATCATGGTCACCACCTGCTGCTGATTATGCTGCCCTTTCTCAAGTCCTTTGCCTGCCTCTCTCTTCCATACCAGGATCTCTTCTCCAGGACTCCAAGCAGATACACTTCATGACCTGCATGTCTCCACCACTATTCATTGCTTTCTGTCCTCCAGTTTCCAATCTAATCAGCTGCCAAACTTCAAATTGCTTCAGCATACACACTCCCATCCTGGGGTTTTTTAATAACAGAACCCCCTCTGCTTCACACTCTCCTCTAACCTCTTAATGTCAGTCCAGGTTTTTCCTTTCTCTCCATTATCAGACAAAATAAGACAGCCAAGCCTTGAGTAAAAAGTAGATCAGTTTAACTTATAAACACAATACTGACAATTTAAACTTTGCTCTAACATTTTAAAACCCTATAATCACTTCTTACTTCATGAATTCCCAAATCCTTATCTTCCTCGAACTCATTTTACCACAAAGCAAAAAAATAACCCTTTAAAGACATATTTAACATAGCCAAAACTGAGAATAAATCTTGAATTTCAAACTAAGTCATTTGAAAAACACCAAAATTACTATTTTTTAATAAATTTAACCCTTTCCCATTCTTACAATTATCCCAGATTCATCTTTTTATAAAGTGGGATTAAATGCATCAAGAAGATCCTTTAACTGCATCCTGCTGTAAGAAAATGATTGAGGGATCAATATCAGTATCTTACAAAAAACCCCTTCAGTCTACAGATGATCATAGAGGAGACATGGTGATGTCCAAACACATTTTCTTTCAGATGCTAAAGCCCTACTTGTAGTTATCTCTTAACTTCTCATCTTTGCTATCCTCCTAAGTTTGGATACCACACAGACTAACTCAAGATGAGCTGAGATAGCTTTCCTTTATTGGAAAAAAACCCTATATATATAAAAGTTATATATATATATATAATATTTTATTTTTATATATAAATATATATTTGTATATATTCATATAAGTTATATATATAGGTTATATATATTTATTAATATATAGTTAATAATAATGCAATATAAATTAATAACCAGCCAAAATCAAAATGTTTGGAAATATGTCTAAGACACAAAATCACCTAATACCATAAATCATCTGATACATATTGAATAGCTGTTACTAGCAGGTCCTGACAGTTGACAATGATCAGTGTATAAACTGACAAGGCTTTCTTACCTAGTTACTCCCAAAATAAAAGAAACACAAATATTATATAAAAATGAGATCTGTAACTACAAAAACCTTTCCCAGAAAACTAGCCCAAAACAGAGGCTTGTGACAGGTTTTTTTTTGTTTGTTTTGTTTTGTTTCAAAGTTAGAGAAAAGGCAGTGGACTGTAATGTATTCACTGTCTTTGGAAAGGAGCTGGCACAACCAATCATCAGCAACGTGAGAACTTGAACAGATGATGGAAGGGGCAACCGAGCAGACCAACGCACACGTGCACACACTGAAGGGGGTTCTCTATTAATTAGAGAGGCAAGTGAAAAAAACATGTGGATTTCAGAATGCACTCCATAGTATGGAATGATGCTACTGGCCTATTTTTACCATTGGCAATAAGAGGAGGCACAGCTAGCTCTAGTAGGAGCAAGTGCATTATGATACAACACAACATGAGCATTATAAAATGCGAGATGAATCTCAAGCCCAGAGGCTCTTTAGCACCACTCCAAATCACAACTCTCTGCCTTCATTTTTCTTGTTTGCTACCATTCCACTTCTTCTCCCAGTACTTCTGACTTGATTAACCCTTTTTTCTCTTTCTTGTCTTCTACCTTCCTATTTTCTTGGTATCATATAAGGTTCTTTAAAAGGCATCTGACAAGTGACAGCAGAGAGTATAGATCGGGAGTCAGATTTTCTGAAGTACTCTAACCTAGTGAAGCTCTAGTTTTCAATGAGAAATTTATCCCCTCACTGGCATCTGAATGCAATAGTGTGCTCTTTTGAGCAAATTAAGTTACAAAAATATAAACCAACTCATAACTTGTTCTTAATGGTCTGAAGTAAAGTGCTGTGAATTTATTTTTTTCTTCAAATACTTTCCCCAGAAATTCAAGTATAACGAGCCTGAAACACACTTCCTGAAATACAAGCTTCATTTTCACTTTCTGGGAATTAGAAAAGATAGAGTTGCATGCTATGCCTCATGTTTGTTATCCCTTTCTGGATTAGTGAGTTCTCTTGTACAGTTTAACCAATTACAGCTTTCACATGAACCTGGCCTGAAATTATAAATTTTTCAAGAGCATTTTTGATCCTTACACACAGTACATATAATGTGCTACTTGAACGTGTGCAGCAGTAACATACAATATAGTAGGTTTTAACTATTTTACCATCTATCTGAACTCTAACCTTGATAATATCATATTAGCTTTTCCCAATAACTGCTGCAGTTCTTAGATCTTGGCTTCTACCCATCCCTTTAAGATTACATAGCAGCAAAGTGCATGGCTGGATTATATGCTGCTCTTAAAAAGCTTTCACTGCTTCCCAGGATAGGGTATTATATAAATACATCTTTTACAGTGAGACTTTTTTCCCCTGGTTAATAAGTCAAATCAGTAACCGGAACATTCTTTACACTCTGATTTTGCTCAAGATCCTGCCATATTCTTTCTGTACTCATTTATAAAGTACTTTGCTTCTTTTATGCACTTATTTAGAAATTAGCATTACCTTCAGTGGAATTACAATGGACTCAGTACTTTCCAAAAGGAAACTTCAGGGTTTTAGCACTGATCCCCACAGTGCTTGACTCAGTCTCTGTCTAAGCAGCTCACACTCTGAAGCAGATTTGGTCTAATTTTTTTTTAGCACAAACAGTAACATTATTATAACACCTCACCATCGTGCCATTCTGCACACCCATAAATACTAAGCAGCAGCATCATATTGAAAAATAAAATGTTGATTTTATGGCAATGAATTCTCCTCAAAGTTTGGAAAACTGGGGAGAGTATGTAAATCAAGAGAAGAGATTTGAAACTTTTATTATTATTGGGGCTTTCTGTTGGTTTTGCCTTCTGTTTGGGTGAGGTTTTTCAGTTAGTTTTGTTATGTTGGTTTTTTGGGTTTGTTTTTTTTTAAGATTTGCATCCCATGTCAGCAAGTTTTATTTCATCTAGCTGTTAGAGCTTGAAAGTCTAAGTTTGAATTCTAGAGATTGCCAGAACAGCTCATCTGGCAGGCTGCTTTCAAATTTGAAGTCTGTCTTTTTCACAAAAACTCCATGAGTAAGCTACACAGTTAATTAAAATCCATGAAGGACCGTGGCTTTGATATAATTTATACATACCCATACAAAACTACTACATAAACAGAGACATATGGAAAACATAAATATATATTTAATAGATACTAATGAAAGCTACAAGAACATATGAACCTCTAGTTTCTATTATAGGTAAATAAGGCATTAGCACCTGACAGTACTAGTTATGGGTTATGAGATTTAAGAAAGAATCAAATACAGTTATCACCAATTACTATTTGGCAATACTTAAACTCAAAATATTAAATCATTACAGCTCAGAAAACTCTGACTCATTATCAGCTGAACCAGACCATAATGATGACAAAATGAAAGCTACATTTGTAAAAGAATACCTTAGTAACATGACTCAACTTTCTAAATTAGTATAATCCCTTCTCATTAAAAATATTCATACCTTCTCCATTTGGAAATACTGTATCATTTCTACAAACATTGTTTCCCTTCTGATTTTTGTTTACTATCTGAACAAAAGGTGAATTCAATTTTTTGAATGTGCGAAGAAATCAGTTCATGAGATATAATTTTGCTTTTTCACACTTGAGTAGTTTAAATATGTTATTCAATGTTATCTTGAGGCACAAACATAAGGCATGTAGGTTAGAGAAGTCAAAACTACATACTAGTCTGCTACCTCAAATGTCTTTCAAAATATGCAACTGAAGGATATAATGGAAACTATTGTTTAATTAAAGACTATTGAATTTAGTTGTAATCAGGGTCCTATTACACAAATAGCATACCGTGACTGTCTCTGAATGTACATATATAATTCCATACATGTTTTCCAATTACAGAAAAGCATTATATTTTATAGCTCTACTTGGGGGAAGAATCTATGCTAAAACAGCCTCTTCCTTCTCTATATAATGCAAAACAAATACAAGCTTTAGTGGTAACTTTACTTTTCCTCTCAAAATACATATGGACATTAGCTCTTCCCTGGATGGATTCTCCCCCCCCCCCCCCCTCTATTCAAATATTTCCACCTCTGCATAAAAATGACTTTTATTATGCAGTTTCAAAGACTTTCCTAGGTTGGCACCCCAGAAGCATAATCCTGATTCACAAAACAAAAACATCTAATTACCCCAGCTGCATAATTCATTGGGCCATAAATAAAAGTTGGCCAACCCATGATCTTATCTGACAGACTCTAGGGAGCACATGTGGGAATCTCACTCTGGAAGAAACAGTGGTCAGGGCTGGCGGCTGCCCCTGGGCTTTTTAACCAGAGGCCAGGTTCCCTGCTTGAGTGTCCTGGTCTGCCAAGGAGGACAAGAGTAAGAGGAGAGGATGTCCTCCTGCAACCTGGAACTGGCACACAGCTAGAGCTGCCGTGGGTCACTCAGTTGTTTGCAGGTGAATCATGTGAGGAGAGAAGGAGAGGTTTCTCTCCAAGCTGTGATCCTGCACAGCCTCACACTGCAAGGAGCCACACAAGCTTTGTGATTAACTGAACTGCAGTCGTAACCAGCAGGAGAAAAGACTTGAACTGGCAATACTGTAAGTATATACCACAGGTTTGCTTCAGTCACACTGGGAGGCAAGACTATAATTTGAAAACCAGACACTGCTCAGATGACAAGACTGAAACACACTTACCAAGTGTTCCTTAGTTTGCA